>NW_020799097.1:69825145-69871900 GCF_003259725.1 Athene cunicularia | reverse complement strand
AATAATTAAATCTTTTTACTGATTTGCAAGAAACAGAGCTTTGCACTTTGAGTTCAAGGAGGCTTCTCCGCCCCAGAGATCTTTGTGGCTGAAAGGACTAGAGAGTGTGCTGAGAACCTGCCACACCTCCATCCTAATCCTGCCTCCTCCTGGATGATGCACTTAACCTCTCTGTGTTCTATCTATAAAATACATTTAATAATACTTAATGGCTTTACTGCCCTTTGAAAATGTAAAGTGCTATGTGAGTGCCGATTACTTTTATTATGTTCCCTGATGGAAGGCCTCAATGTATTTGTGTTAACTGGTACGGCTAATGCACTTTCTGGAATAATCTTTGGTTAACAAAGTGAAACATTTTCAAAACAAAAACTATGTTTCAGTCAAGGCAGACACAGTGACATGCAAGGAAAGTCAGGACATGAAAGCACTTAGCTTCATTGGGTAAGCGTGTACTGTGTGACAGCCACAGGCTTAGACCACAGCCCAGCCCAGTTTATCTTCTCCAAGCTGCGTCTGATCCAGGGAAAGCACAGTAAGGAAGAAACCTCGAGCTCTGGACACATGGCCTGACCATCCACCAGCATAGGACATATTTTTCCCAGGGACTCAAAACTCTGCAGAATAATTTTCTCGGGCTGCTGTTCAGTGAGAACTCACTGTCCCAAACACTCACAGGGGCACTCCAAAGTGAGGGGCTGGCTCCTGGGCTGGCTGTTCCCACAGCCCCCCTGGGCCAGCGTGTGGTCCATCTCCCCAGGAGCAGTGCCAGCCAAGCTGGTGCTGGGCTGTGGGCTTCTGATGTTTCTCTCGGGTAAGACAGCAGTATTTCATAAAAATGTGGCAAGGGATTGTCAGGAGAAAAGAATGTATGTCTGACCAGTGATGATTATCTGTCACTATCCCTGAAGTGTTTTCACAGCCTTAAATCCAGATTGTGCTTGGTGCAAAGTATTGACTTTGAGTAGATCAGCTTCCACGTGGGTAGCTTCTTTACAAGCTTGCTTAGCATAGGAAATAGGACAGGATATATTAGATTTGAGGTATGCAGGGTACATCCAGGTGTAGTTTAGACTGGTGTGTACCTGAACAGGGAAGGAGAGATTCCTGTCCTGAACGAGGCATTGGCTATTTGGACCAGAAATGGCCTCAGGAACATTTTTAGTCTCCTCATCCTGAAGGTAGGGACTGGACAGGCCTGAAAAAGCATGCACTTTTTGCACCAGCAGAAAGCATTGAGTGAAGTCATGATAACTACACATTCCTGGAAAACAGCCGAAACGGTTGTCTTTTACCTGAGAAATCCAGTTTGGAATTGTCTCAGTGCAGCTTCTAGGTGGAAGCCGAACAGACCAGCTCCTTGAAATGGGATCTGAAAGAAAAGCAACAAATGTGATATCCCTGCAGCATCCCACTCTGGGGACAGCATCAGGTGGGGAGTTTGCCTGGGGCAGTGCATCCATCAAACCATAAGACAGGAGTCCTAAGGCTAGCTCAGAGGGGATGGAAACCTCCCGTGAAGGCGAAGGGCGAAAGCTTGCTTGATCTTGACTTTTGGTGCAAATACAGATCATGAAAACAGGGCCTCATGATCTTTCTGAGTTTTTGGCTCTTTACCAAAACCCCAAACAACCCTAACCTGTATTATGTTTACGCCTGTAAATTGTAATTGTTATTTTTCAGGAAGAGGTTTAGAAACATCAGAGCTGAAAAGGGCAAATGTGAAGTAAAATTTTTAAAAGGAATTAACAGTAATTAAAAGCAGATGTTTCTCTCTCTGATCTCATCCCATTTAATTTCTGACAGACTGTTTAGGCTTAGAGGAGACAGTGTATAAGTCTGGAATGGTATTCTTCTATATTATAATCATACATGCAGTGAAAATAGAGAATTCTGAAGAGCAGAAAGTATTTAGAGGCTCTTACAATTGTGCCACTTTCTCTGTGTTTGCCTTTCAGACTTTCCTCCCTCAAACTCAACAACTCATAGTTAAATTTTTTCTCACTCCACTTACCAACACAAAAGTAATGTCTCTTTAAAAAAAAAAAATTGAGACTACATTTTTAGCAAAATATTTGGATTGAAAATGTTAGATTTTAGAGATTTTTTTATCTTCAGACTTCAAAATAGGTCTTGATTTAAAACACTGGAGTTATGAAAACAGTTAAGCCAATATGTCCATGTCATACTTTAAATGCCCTCAGGAGGGAGAACTTAATAAAAGTTTCTTATAATTTTTGCCTGAAGATCTGTGGAAAGAAGTAGGAATGAGTGGCAATATAGAGATAGCTGTGTTAATACTGAAACTCAAGAAAAACAGTGTTTGTGATTCTCTGATTCGCTTGTCCTTGGACTCTGTTTTGCCATGCTCTTGTTGTGTACAGACAAGGCTACAGTCAAGGTGCAATTAATTTTTAGCCACTTCTTAGCTTCTAGCCACCTTAAAACTAAGAGATTTCAGGGCTCTGTCTTAAGGGTTGAAGAGACTGAGTGATCCATGCAAGAAGTTCAGATCAAAATGTCGTCTTCTGTGTTAGATAAATGCGTAGATGCTGTCTCACCTCTGCTTGAAGTGAAGAGGTTGGGCACTGAGCTCGTGGGAATACAGCAAGCCCAGATTTCTCATCTTGATCAAACAGTGGTGACTGAGCTATTGGTCCTCCAATGTGCTTTAGGTTAGGAGAAACAGATGCTTTTTTTCCTCTTCCTGGCTGTTTCTTGAGAACAGAACTTCCTGTAGGAATTATTTTTCTGTTTGTTTGTTTCATCTACATAGACATTTTTGTCTATATAAACCTCTCTTAATGGTTGCTAGCTATTAGATTGCAGCACTCATCATTACTTCCCTGCTGTCTTTGCCAGCCTAATTAGTGTTTTGTTCCAAATGTGGTCTATTACATGACCGTTGCATAGCTGAGATACTGTATTGAATTGTAAATAACAGCCTTTTCCTGTGGTTGTTGCCACTTCTAAATACACTGAATTAAGATAGAAAAAATAGTGGTTCATCTGTGCAAATTTACAGCATACAATGTAGGAATGTTCTGATTTCCCACAATATTTTTATATAGTATACTATCCTATATTTTTTTCTATAGGAGATATTATAAAAATTCCTGTTGCTATCAAGTCAAAGACTTTCCAGACAAGCAGCAGGAAAGACATAACCTTTGGAGTTCAATAGTTAGGCCTGTGTTGTTCAGCATATTCAAAAATTAGCTGGAAAAAAAGGTGTGATTGACGGTGATAAAAATTATGGATGATATTGACTGATGTAATGAAAACAAGAGTAGACTGAAAAACTATGTGGTCCTAGTCTCACTGTCCCTATCAAGAATATAGTTGAACTGGAAAATGCTCTGAGAAGATGAGTTCAAAGATGAACAGGATGACTTTCACGAGGAATGACAGAATATACTAAAAATGTTTGGAAAAGAGAAGATTAGCAGTGAGATGATGACCTAGGGAATGACATTTTTTCCCATAAAATAATGAGCTGCATCAAATGAAAGTAAGAGATAATTTTTTCAGAACAACAGGATATTTTTTTTTTCCTAGTGTTAATTTAGAGCGTGAAACTCCTTACTCAAGCGTACTATTTCCAGAGTATATAAAAAAATCTGGAGCAGATTAAATGCCTAAGTGGGTTCAGAAAGCATCTGGACAAAAGTGGAGGAAAAAGTGTTAAGGGACATTAAGCACAAAAAGACGATCTTTGGCTCTGGAAATCCCTGAGCCACATACCACTGGAGCCTGAGAAAGCTTTCTGTAGAGACGTATGTTTGTCCTGCTGTATGTTTCGCCATAAGCATCTGGTATCAATTGCTGTTGTAAACGGGATAGTTTGCTAGATGGACCTTTGCTATTGCTTTCAAAACTTTTAACTGCCTTTGCTCTACTTTCCTTCAAAGCACCTGGAGCCAGAATCATTCTTTATAGCACACTGTTGTTTATTATCTTGCAAAAATTGACTGAAATTCATGTCTCAGGTATACACCATGGTAATCAAGACATATGGTATAAACATACAGGTAGGATTACAGTTGGATCAGATCTAAAAAGAAGATTGCTTTATCATTTATTGTGCAAAGAGAAATAGTCTGGACACCTTGTAGTTGTGTTTTAACAATATTAGAAGAACCTGCAAAATTATGATAATAAATGACCCCGACACTGGATACTGGGTCTCAGACAATGTTAATTGCTAGAGAAATTGTTTTTGATAAAATGGAAAGCTATTTATTAGGTCAAAAGTCACTAAGGAAAATGTTGAATTTATTAGTTTCAGAATATTTGATTGGTAAAATTTGACATACATATGTATGTGGTGTTGGTCATTTCAGGGGACTGCAGGGTTCACAATTTATGTTACAGTAGCAATAAATGAAAGCCATCTGAACTTTATGTTGTTCCTTACTGAGACCAACCAATCTTCTGCATAAGGCAGTTCTCTGTTGTTGGGGGTATATGCTTTACATATTTTACATGCTTTTACTTCCAGCAGCCCTTGTGTTCCTTCATGGCAAGCATTCCCCTTTGGGCAACTGCCCAAACTCCTGGTTTACAAAGAGATTTGCTCATACCTGTTGTAGGTGTTTGCTGCCTTCCTTTTTTAGGGTGGTAGGGTCGTACAGTTTTGGATTCCCAGGTCTAATGTCAGCTCTAGAGAGTCATGCTTGACAAAATAGGGCTTTTTATAGCTTTTTATCCATGGACTCACTGCTGCTTCACAGTGTCTTTTGTCTGGAAGAGAGAGACTTGTATCATATTGTCATGGATGCAGCTCATACTGCTGCTTTATATTAGAAATGATAATCAGTTAGTTTGAGCATTACCCTTTTGCGTTCTACACATAACATAAATTTATTTGCCACCTACTCTTAGCTCGAGTGCTCAGAAGACCTTTCTAGCTTTTCAGAAGTTCAGATTTCCATATTTATACAAGGGTTTGTGGAACAATTATTGTGTTCTGTGTTGGCAGTCACTCAAAAATACTGTTAATTTATCTGTACATGAAAGAGGGATGTCTCATAAGGTCATGCAATTGGCCGGTATGGTGTATGGAGTCAGATGTAGGTTATACCCGTAAGCTGCAATTAACTTAGCAACAGTGAATTGAAGGTCTTTTTTCTTAAAGCACAGTAACCAAAAGTTTAGAATTCAAAAATACTTTTTCTTTCAAAACTTGCGAGCATTAAAAGAGCAGTGATGTCTGAGGATGCGGTGCACATCTACATACAATTTTAGTGACATTAAAGTGCAGCATGCTCTGAGTGATGAGGTGATTAATGATTTATCATTTAATTTAACCTTCTGTAACATTATTCTGAATTAGCTTGCTTGGGCAAGAGTATGTCTTAAAAATAATAATTAAATCTTGATTAATGTTTCTAATGATATCAAATTCATGGAAACTTAGTATGTTGCTTAGATAATAACAACTTTTGTTATTAACAGTGGCCCCTCATTTCCAGTCCGACTTGGAGCAAGGATTAGCTTCCAGCATGGACTTCTGTATGTTAGGGCATTGCCTTTTGTAATGCGGTTCTCTTTTGCTTTAAGTATTTACCTATTGCAGCCCTTTAACCCCTTTAGTCTATTTAGCTTCACAGAGTAAGTAAATTCCTCTTGCTTCCCATTGAAGGGCATGTTTTTCAATGCTTTATTTATTTTGACATTTCTCTGTCATTCTGTTCAACTTCTCATCCCGCTTGAAGAAGTTCAGGTAACACAGAGGTAATTTAATTTCCTTACTCTCTCAGAGTTTCCTTGGCTTTTTATGAATTTCCTCATCTTTATTAGATGTAGCTTCCCACTGGAAGCTCAAACTGGGCTGATTTTTCTCCATCATTTTTCAAGTCCTCTTCATAGCTGCTACTGTTTCCATCTTGTATATATGCTTAATGTTCTTGGTTTTAAACTTATATCTAGATTTTTTTATGATGAAGCTAGTGAGTGATTTAGATTGCTTACATTACCAATCTGCTTTTTGCATTATTTCCCACATGCCATCATGATGTCTAGGATAAAAAAGTAAATTGTATGGCATTCCTTTAGAAATACGTAGTGCAGTTCAGTTCGTTACCCTTTTGCCATTACATATGGAGATGCGTCATTTAAAATATTTTAATTCAGTTAATCATCTGTTACATGTTTTTAGGAAATCAAATGTCTTGTAGAACTTTGTTTCATCAAAACTATTATTTTTATCAACTAAACTATAATGTCACCTATAAAAACATCAAGGTAATTTGATAAGTTTTTTATGAGTTACAGTTGATGTGTATTATTATATTACAGACTTCTAAACCTGCATTAGTCAAGGTTTGTGTTAGCTATTTTGTTATAAAACCACAAGTAGATGTCAGGCTGACAATAGAAATAATACTGTCCAACAACACTAACACCTCTTAAACTGTGGACTCTAAACCAGTTTTCTTTTTCATCCTAGTTTTTTGAAACTTCCTCAACTTCAGTGAAATTAGAGTTAATATTCCAGACAGCAATGACAGACAGTTGGCCAATCCTTTTAGGGCTTTTTAATGCGAAGTACTCATGTTCAGGTACTTCAAAAGATGTTAGCATTGTTGGGCAGTATATTTCTATTCTCAGAGCAGGCTAACAAAATATCCCTCCTCTACAATACTGGTAAGGTAATTCATGAGATCTCTTTTTTACTTTCTCTCTTTAATTTTGGGCAGACTACCTAGCCTCAGTGCAATCTGAAATTTTGTATGTGGGGTTGGAGAAAAATATAAGACTGGGCTTAAAAGGAGTTTTGAGAATAGGTGTAGTAAAAATAAAGACCAAGACAGTGCAGAGAACAAACCAAAGCATTGTGGCATCCAGAATATTGTTGAATGAGCAGAGTTTTACAAGAAAGTGAATTGTCACAGTTGTAACAGGTTCAGTTTTACTGCAACAATCAAAGCAATCTGCTGCAGAATGATGTGCAGCCACGTGAAACAATGGCACTGTAACTGACTGCACTGATTGCAGACTTCAGACACCACATGGGGACTTGTGCCCCTGCGTTGCTGTTGTATTCTTCAAGCATAGATAAACCCGCTGTATTATTATGTGTTGTCATACTAAGGCAATACTTAACAGGAAACATGGTGTTTATTGTTTGTTCTCCATATATAGTTAGCAGTTTCTGCCAATTTTATTCTTGAGTGCTGTAATCAATGCTTTGTAGTTAAGAATGTTGCTCTTTTAACTTTCAGCTCTATTGTTTGAGGCTGTTCAGTGACTCAGGCAAATGCCATTACATCAGTCTGTGAATTCTGAAAGTAATTTTTGCATTTGGTAATAATGGAAAAATACAGGAAAAGACAAACTTTTTTTTTCCCCTCAATAGTTACCACTTTGGTAAAGTAGCAGGCACTGAAACTGTCTAAAATTCTAAATTGTCTAGAGGTCTTGCCCTGTTCTTGGGGTAGGGTACAGCCAGGAGGACGCAGCCAGGGGGCTAGAAAGTGCTCACTGTTCTGTAGAATGGAACCACAGTGGATATAATAATAGGCAAAGCTCAGCCCCAAATCTAAAGAGAACAAATCTCTGTTTTATTGCTTTTTCTTTTTTGTTATCCAACTCCAATGCACTTTTAAACCTGATTCTCTGAATAATGTTGTTCCACTTACAAAGCTGGAGTACTTTTTTACTGTGTCCTGTTTATTCTTTCAGGATTTGTGGATTTAACACTCCATGATCAGGTCCACCTGCTGGAATGTGCCTGGTTAGAGATACTGATGATTGGCTTAGTCTGGCGCTCCATGGAACACCCAGGAAAGCTTTTGTTTGCACCTAACCTATTACTGGACAGGTCAGTCTGCATGTTGCTGTGGATTATGTTATTTTATTTCTACTGCAATGAGATTAATATTTAGCCAATTAATAGTCACCACACTGATACTACAGTTCGACAGTACTTCATAAATTAAGCAGGGTTATAGTAGGTGAGACTCAATTGCAATCTTATTTATTTGTAGTGAAGACATTGTTTGTTTGTTTGTTTTTCTCCTGAAAACTGGAGTCAAATATGTAAAACACACACCTGCTTGCTGCCCTAAACCTTTTCTAGCCAATCTTGCTCATATGCTATAGGTGTTTCTAAGTGAGAGGGAAAAATCTTCATCTGTGCCATACAACATTCTGGATTTTAAGTGGCATTCTTCAGAAATAAAAGCAAGAAGACTGATATTTTTTTTTAATGTGTATTCTAGCTATCTTAATGCAAACTCAACTTCTCTTTTTTTCCTAGTCATGAAAAACTTCAGCCTTGGGAAAGAGTACCAAGAGAGAAAAACCAGTAAGCAGGGGTTTTGGCAAATGACTGGCAAATCTAGAAAAAGTTAGGATAGAGTCGTCCTACCTATTGATAGTCCTCTTTAGTTGAAGACAATTGCCCAAATAGCAGAGTTGGCAGGAGAGAGCTTATGTGTGCACACTGGTCACTTCAGTGCAGAGTTTGGCATCTTGGTCTAAATTGAAGGTGGAGGAAGAGCTGAACTGAGGAGACAAAGTATGTGGTGTGGCAGCTAAGAGCTGGGCAAGCTTCTGATCTCATCACGTAGCTGCATGGGCAGTGAGCTACAGAGGGATGGCAACAAAAAATCAAGGGCAGTGACTTCAACTAACTGCAACCATTAGCTGGGTGAATGAATCAAAAGTCTTATGAATAGAAAGTTGTCATTTGAGCAGCTTGCTCTGTTAACTGTGGGATACTGAGTTTTCATTTGCATTTGTAAATTGTGAAGTGTTAATTTAAAGTTTAATAAAATACAAAAAATAATGCCTAACAGTATAAAATATATTATTTCATAGGACTAGAGGGGTATTTATGGCCTTAGGAGAAACCCTATTCCACTTGTGGAAGCACATGATCTGTTAGCTATGGAATATTATGTATGAAATGCATTCTCATTTTGTGTACAGAAAAATATCTGCTTCCCTAAATGTTAGTCTTCTCAAGAAAACACATGGTTTTAAAATAATTTCTTAGTGCACATTTACTATTGTAGGAAAGTAAGCATAGCATATTACTGAAAGCTACTATAAATTGCAATATAGCTTCCAAAGACCTACCCATCTGTTTCACATTCCATAATACAGGTTGTGAGAAAAAATTAAAAATGGAAGATCAAAGTTGGAGTAACATTTTATTTCCTCTTAGCTAAGAAAAACTAGGGAGATATCTGAAACTTCGGTCTTTCTCAACTAAAAATCCCTCTGCTCTGAATGAAATGGAGGCTGAGCAGTTGATTCACACAGTTTAAGCCAAGTCTGCTGGATTAAAGAAAACAATTGCATGCAACTGGAACCATATATTACTTTAGCGCTCAAAAATCAATTAACTTCATATTCAAAACAGACTCTTTGTTTTTTTGATTTTCAAGCACGACTATGTCTAAAAATGTAGACCTATTACATCTTCTCATTTTCAAATTGTAAACATGTTTCTAAGGCATCACATACTTGCCTAGGGGTATTTGCTGAAACTAAATTAATAAATTACTTGACTCTGGGGAGCACTGGTATGCTAATTAGTTAACTGACCGCTGATTTACTAGTTAATTAGTGTTAACAATAGTTTGATGCACTAATCTGATTTAGGCAAATTGCCTGTTGAGAATGTTGTAGCGCAAAAGTATATTGTTAGATTTGAAAGGGCAGGACAGAGACTGATTTAACTCAATGGAGCCCTTCTGCTGCATCAGTTATTTGGACAGATATCACAAGAGTGCAAAAGCCGTTTGATGCATTATTGTTGTTAATCTAAAGAATGAAATTATCTGATTGAATGGCTAAAATAATGGAAAAGATGGATGCTGTAGTACAATTTCCTTTCATTTGTTCTTTTCTCCTTACCCTTCAGTGTGTTCTTTACAGGATGCTCCTTTTCAGTGTTTTCATCTGCAGCATTCTGTCCTGGATCCCCATCATGCCTTCCCTGTTACTTGATCTATGGGGTTAACAGCATTTGCAAATATTAATTTAGCTACTCTCTATAATCCAGAGTCACCACCTACAGATGGTAAAACCTAGTTGTTTCTCTAACCTGTGTTCTTCTGGACTTAGTGCAAACCTACTATTATTAATATGGACCTTTACCACATTTTGTGTATGCCTCTAGCTCTCTCTGATCATTCTGTGGCAGACACCCTCTCTAATTTGCACATCCCTTTTGTTTTTCACATTCAGGCTTCTCTGGTCTCTAACAGATTCTTTCTGTCTAGAATCTTGGAGATGTTTGTATACATCTGTACAGAAAGCATCGGGTCACGTCAAATTTTATTATACAAGTTTTTTACCTTTTGGCTAGATAAATACAGTATTTTCTTGTTCATATTTGTCTGAAATGACATCAAAATAACATTGTGACTTCGCTCTTTTTTTGAACAAATCTAATTTTTCTTCTCTCAGCTCAATCCTCTTACTTAGGTCATATTAAACATGATCTTGTCCTGTCTCTGAAGATTTTTTTGAGACTGTCTTTTCTTATTCAGTGAGAGTCTAGTTGTTACATTTTCAAATAAATACCTCTATAATTTTCTATGTAACAATTCATACTTGGAAGACTCCTTGAAACTATCTGTAAAGCAGTCCTTTGTTACTAATTTTAAGTTCCTTCTTAAAATTTTGCTTTGTCTATAAAAAAAAATTACACGACAATTAAGCTGCCAGTATGTGTAGACTACTGCCTTCTGTATGGATGTCTGTCATCACATTATCCCTTTCTATTCCCACTCTGTTGTGTAATTAGAAAGGGTATTCTGTGGGGTAATGCACCCTTTCTTATTCTGTTAATGTGCTATCTGAACACTTGAGTCTTGGTTCAAAATCAGGACTTATAGCAGTCTGCCAGTTACATATAACTGGTATATTTTTACATTGTATAATCGATGCTATTAAAAAAGCTCAATGAAAATAATTATAGATTAGAAAAATAGGCCTAATCAGGAAATACAATGACACACTCACAGTGCTTGCAATTAATATACAGTACCTGATACAATCAAAGAAATCCCTGGATAAATGCAAATCTTTTATATTTTGTTTTTGAAAATTAGTATCTTGTATAAGGCAAATCTAGAAGTAAAGGCTTAAGTTTCTAATGGGACAAACCAGATGTTTCCTGTTTGGAGGGTTCCCAAGAAACTAGATCTTAAAAATGTCATTAGACCAGGGCTGAAATTTGTCAGGCCTGACAATAGGCTGTTTATAAGTTTGAGGAAAATGTAATGTTTCTTCAGGAATAAGGAAGTCATATTTTATTATATTTTTAAAGGATTTGTTGCATTCAAATATCATGTGGATCAGATATTACTCAAGGTTTTGAAACATAGTTGTAAAGAAACTTATGGTAGAAATAACTGAACTGCTCATTGCGCTGGATGACTTCTCACCTGAAATACGGGAAATGTAGTGCTGTGTTTTCAAAGGGTGGGTGGAACTTCTGCCCAGGGAGGCTGGTGACCATTGTAAGGAAAATGATGGGATACCATCTACAGAGAATTTACTGAGGTGTGAATAAACACGACATAGTGGTAAAGAGTGACAATGCATTTTGTAATGGGAAGCTGTGTGTCGTGAATATACTGGTCTTCTTTGAAGAAATTAAAAAGTGGATGAGGGGCAACTTGTTTGATTTCCAGAAAGTATTAAACAAGATCCAATTTTATGTAGACAAATGTAAATTGATGCATATAGGAGAAGAATAATACTAATTCATAAACTGAATTCTGAGTTGAGCTTTCCATCTCACTGTAGTCAGTTCTATGGAACCAGCAGTTCTTTGCTCACCAGCAGCTGAAAAGTAAATAGACTGCAGCTTTCTCCCCAAGAATCATTGCAACATGAAAAAGAAGTAGTACAGATCATTCTGATTCCACTTTTAAATCTGTGCTGCATTGGTGCTTTTCTGATTTTCCTTATCTTGATAGCACTATCGAAAAAACAGGAAAGGTACCCTGAGGGATCTCATAGGCAATCAAAGAGAGAGATGAGCTTTGGTACAAAGAATAACTAAATAGCCTGACTTCTCTGCCTGTGATGCTCAGTAGAAGGGAAACCAAATAGAGATTATAAGAATTGCATAAAGTCGTAAGCATGTTGAGAAGATGTATGTTAATCCACAAATTATTATCTTTTCCAATCCAGCACTAGAGGTAATTTCTTGAAATAATCAGACCCAAATGCCTATATGCTTAGCCCAGGGCTAAATATACCTTTGATATGACCCAGTATGGCTGTTCTCATGTTATTTTCTGATGTTTTCTTATCATAATTTCGAAAAATGTCTAGTAGCAAAAAATCAGTGTAAGGGTTTACAAAATTTCGGTTAAATGTAGTCAGCATTTCCATGTTTCTACTAGGTTATTTTCTTCTTCTATGGAGAAATCTAGTCTGCTGTTCAGTACTTTTTATCTGGAAACTCTTGTTCACTTCCTCTTTCAGGGCTCGATGGAGCTTTTTCATTCTTTCGGAATAAATGGAAGAATTTTCCCTTTACTGACTTGCATATTGAGCAATGGCAGGAGGCCATGGATCTCTAAACTGCAGCTAGCACGAATAGCATGAAGACTTACAACATTCACTGTATGACTGGGCAGCTGAATAATTTACTGCTTTCATGGCTTTGGTCTGAAAGTTTCCTACCACATCTGAAAAGAATCTTTTAAGCTTTCTGTGCAGATAGTGCTTTCTGAAGTTTTGATAGACAGAAGATTAGATACAATGGAAGTGTGTCAGGATGAAATCCGAGTATGTTTTGCTAGTCCTTTACCTTGTAAAATATTCCAAATGCCTTAGCACATCACACTTGTCTACTACTTGAGTAAATGCACAGCATTTTTTTTTGGCACTGTGTAATTGCAGATGCATTAATTACCACTGACTTATTAGAAAAGTGGAAGCAAAGTGGTCACAGATGTTTGATTAAGAATGCTTCATTAGTGACCTGCTGCTCTTATTTATTTCAAAAGGAAAAAGCCCATAGACAACAAGTATGTCAAAATTTGCACTTCAAAATAAATTTGAAAACATTCGTACATTTCATTTTCATCTCATCTTTAATAGAAATAGATTTTGTGCTGGAAACCCTACTCAAACAATCATCCTGTCATCAGGCTACTTGTCTGATAGAGCTTATAGAGCTGAATAGATCAACTTGTAGACAGTTAAGGAATCTCTTGAAATAATTAAATTTCTCTTTCATTGTTCACTTTATTGTTGGATTTTCACATGTATTATTATATTGTAGACCCCAGAGAATGAAAAAAATATTATAAGAGACAGAATTACACATATTAAAATAATGCAAAAAGAATAATTTCTGTTTATTGTAAATCAGTCTTTACTGTGCCTTGGAGCAAAGTTCAACTACCCAATATTGTAATTCAAACAACCTACATATAAATCAGGAGGACTCTTCCATAATTTTGGGAGGTGCTGGGTAAGGCTCAAAGTGATGAACTCTTAAAAAAAAAAAAAGAAAAGAAAAGAAAACCCCCTCTCTATGATTTTCTCAATTTTCAGCTGTTAGAAAAAGAGGTTCCCTGGGTGGGTTTGTAGGCACATAATGAAAGTTTTCAGAGGTAATGAAATAATTTCTGGATTTAAGATAGCTCCTACACAAATTCTAAGATTGCTTGTTCGTCTTGGAAGCTCAGGCCTCAGTTCTAGGTCATGTGATGCTGATCTTTCAAAAATTAAACTTTCTTTGCATTTCTGATATGAAGAGAATTTTGAAATGTTTTTGGCTTTAAAGTGGTTCAGACTGAATGTAAATTAAACTGTAACAGGCCTTCCTGTCAACAAGAATAAAATTTGTTCAGCCAGTTATTGTAACTTTATTGTTCCCAAATGGAAAGCTTTCATAGTAATTTTCTAATCTAAATGTTTGAAATGTGACAAAAAATGTAATTAGTTTTCTTAGAATTATAATAGCATTTTAGAGATTTTTCCTATCTGACATATTTGTGGATCCATTTCACATCATATCTTACCAAGAAAAAATAATTTAAAAGGCATTTAGTAGTTAATTTTCTATTTGTTTCAGACCTTATTCAGCACTGCTGAAGTGTATAGTCTACTCTTACTTCATCTGCATAGGTAGATGATCCTCTGTTGTTCTAGTCAGGAGAGACACTTAGTCATGACCACATGGCTCTGAGGGCAAGGGTCAAGGGCACTGGGAGCCCAGGCGGTCAATCTACTAGGGCAGCTGATGAGAAGGGGTTTGAGGAAGAGTGGACAGATCCTGCAGGTCAACAGCTGTTGCATAACTCGTGCCAGCAACAGGAATTCAACTTTTTTGATCATGGAACCTGATCTGAGCATTGAGGATGGTGAGGAAGAGATGGGATCAACCTCATCAAGTGGGGCAAAACCCATAATTTCCACAAGCTGGCCAACCTAGTGAGGGAGCTTTAAGCCAGGAATGACATGGGAGGGAGGTGATGACCCACAATCATTTGAGGAAGGTGGTAGACTGGACTGGCAAGAAAAGGGTTCAGAGTGATAGGGACAGGGGAGATATAATCAACAAAATGTAGTAGCGGGAGACTCCACTAAGTGTGTGCATGCACGTAATTAAGGAAATGCCTACAGGACAGCATGATGGGGGAAGCTCCACACATTTTCTGGGAAATCAGCACAAATGGTGCTCTTGTAGCCAGTTGTGTTCCTTCATGGTAAAGAAGGGGCATTGAACTTGATGATCTCCAGACAGCCTACTTAACCTCAGCAATTCTGGTATTCTGTGAGTAACTGTAGGTGAAAATCACTTTGAACTAGATTTTTGTTTCTTTTCTAATTTATAAATGTGCTACTCCATATTTATTGCAAATATTTGTCAATAATGACTTTTAAATCTTGGACTTTAAAACTTTTGAATACATTTTAGCTAGCAATTGACCCAAACTTCTGTTCTAATAAGTTTGTATAGAAAAAGAAATGAAGGCCTTTTAGTAATACACTCCAGGAACAGCAGGATGTAATACCACCCATCGACTGTAGCCTATAAAGCTCTTCAGGGTGTGTCATTTGAAAGCCAGTGTTCAGGGAGAAATGAGATGAGTGAAAGATGTTGCTACCTCTGAATTACCTTGCCACTACCTTTAGTAATAAAGGCTCATGAACAAGTTGATTTAAAAAAACAACAACAACAACAACAACAAAACAAACAAAAAACCCACACAGAAACCAGCACAACAGAACCACTACAGAACAAGCCTTGTATCTAATTTCTCTCTTTTTGAAGCTCTCTTCATGCCCACTCTTCATCACCACTTACTGGTCGATTTGTACAAGGGTACAAGCCTAATTGTGATCAAACCAGTCATTTTTAAAGCAAAATTCTATTTAACCTCATGAGTACTGACACAGAACAATAAATAAGGTAGGCATTTATCTTCATCAGCAGGTCTTGGATTTGATACTGTGATTTAGTTTAGTCATGGTAGTCTCTGTTTTATTCTTTGCCTCCTGTTCTTTGGATGTTACTGTTTTGTTCTAGAGCTTTGGGGGATGTTTCCTGCTTACTTTTCCCCTAACCTTTTCCACCATCTCCAGAGTTACTGGTTAAATGCAGGATGGTCTGAAGTAAAATTTCACTGCTGATAACAATTTCCTCATCTTTTAATTATTGATAAAATATAGCATTGTAGAAAAAGGGGAATCCTCAGTTAGTTAAGTAGCCCTCAAATGCCTATCTGGCAGTATTTAAGGCATCCATGATGGATGTTCTTCATTTGGTCTTAAAACCTTGGAAATGGAGTTTTCCTGACACGCCGCTTCCTTAAGCTGCTTTAGTGCATCACTTTACAGAAAGTGTTTATCAATGTCTATTAATAGAACTTATGTATATAGAAAACATTAATGTATATAAAATAGTTTCTTTATCTTGAAGACAGGCACCACTTATGCATAAAACCTGCAATAATATTCTAATGGATAGAACATAAAAAAAATGTTAAGTATTTTGCCAATTCTTTAGTGCTTCAGAAACAGCACAGATATAATGGTTCTGATGTCTTTTATCCGTTCCAAGTCTTCCTGAATTTTCTCTCTCGTTTGGCTTAACATCTCTCATTCAGTGTGTGAAATAGCCACCACTTTTGGTTCAGAGCTAGTTCAAGGAGCAACCAAGAGAGACATCATGAAAGACTAGCAAACCTCAGAGGATGGTGGGCTGGTAATTTTGTCAGTACTGGAAGATGTAGGAATTGCCTTTTTGAACCTCAGGCTCAATGCTAGTTGTTATTTTGTTGCTGTGGAAGAGAGAGATGTGTGGTGGGTGAAAACTACTGCTGTGCATGGGCAACCAATTTTTTCAACCTGTTTGTTTTGGGGAAATGATGATGCCAACAGGATAACTTGAAGGGCATGTTATGTGAAAAGATAAAACCATCCAGCTCAGTGGAGGAAAAGAGAGCCTTTGTCTTAGGGTCCTTTCTGTCTACCTGTCTCTTCTCCTCCCTCAAAATTATGTTTGGAACTGATATCTCAGTTTTTTATCTTATTTGGCAACTGTCTGTTTCAAGAAACCCTTGAAGGGAAAAAACCCCTTGATTTTGTATAGAATAATGCTAATTCCAGTCCAGTACTTCTCCAATTTCCCAGCTGCAAGTGATTCTCAGACTGTGATTCATGCATTGACACTAATGGCACATATTTTTTAGTAAGTAGCCAAAAATACTGTATTTGTTTAAACAAGAAATAGTTACTGCAACAATGTTGTAAATCAACTGAAAAATATTTTAGTGAACTACCCTCACCCCAAAAAAAGAAGATAAAAAACCCCCACAAAATTAATACTTGAAGGTAACTTTCTGAAAAATGTACATGCTCTCACTTTAGGTTTC
The DNA here is from genome assembly GCF_003259725.1 of Athene cunicularia. Taxonomy (NCBI): domain Eukaryota; kingdom Metazoa; phylum Chordata; class Aves; order Strigiformes; family Strigidae; genus Athene; species Athene cunicularia. The sequence goes on along the minus strand of NW_020799097.1, from coordinate 69,855,032 downwards.
CTCCCTCTGATTTGTGTCCTTGCCTGTGGACAGATAGACATTCTTCCTTGCCTAAGCCATGACTTAATAAATTAATGACTTAGAAACAAATCCTACCCAAATATAATAGAAGTATGAGAATGAGATGTAAGGAGGATAAAATGCCAGGAAGATGTGCATTTAAAAAGAATAGACTATAATGAATAGAAAGGGTTGTACTCCTTCTCAACCTTTTTGCAAAGTACAATCCAGGCTTAAACTGATGAAGAGGTTTGAAAGTATGAGAAAGTTGGGTTAACTTTTAAATTTTATGTTTTCTTTTCTGTTTTATATTCTGTTCCAGATTTATGCATAAACTGAAGCCAAAGGGCTGTAATGTGGTGATGGATTTTTTTTACCACTGCATTAGTACATCAAACCTTATTCGTATAATTTAAGGATTGCTTTTATTCCTTACTCAGGTGCTGACTGGATGTTTGGGTTCTTGGTTAAAAAGCTCCACACCAGTAATAAATCCTTGCTTCTAATGGTATCCTCTGAAACTAAACTCTTTCAGGAACTTCTCCAACAATTTACTTTAGAAACAAAAATTGTAGTTGCAGATCATTTTGTTCAACCTGCTTCTTGAAGCAAGACCATTGCCAACTCCAGCTTAGGCCAGCTGTGACTTTGTCTAGCTTTCTTGAAAGTCTCGAAGGATGATGAACACACGGCCTCTCTGGGTACCTCTGTCAGGGTTGCACCACCCTCCTATAATCCAGCCCAAACCTTCCAAGCTGTAGTTTACAGCAGTTAGTTGCCTTTTGATTTAACATTCACTGCTCCTGAGAAGACTTTGTAATGCCCCTTCAAGCAGTTGTAGTCTGCAGTTTTGTTTGTCCCCTTCCCTGGATACTTTGCTTCCTTCCCACTCAACCCCTCCTTGTAGGCCATGTGCTGCATGCCTCTAATCATCTCCACTACAGGAGGAGACATCCAGCATCCTTTCTGAGCTGAGGGGCCTAAAACTCGGCACAGGCACAGCCTCAGCAGGACCAAGTAGAGGTGGAGAGAAAATAATGTCTCTTGTTCTTCTGGCCACATTCTTCCTAAGATGATTTTCATGCAGTTTACATTATCCACAAAGAGAGAATGCTGTTGGCTTATATTTTATTTGGTTTCAATTTTCCAGGAAGGCTGTTGCTCAGCCCAGTGTTTTTCCAGCCTGTATTGATGCATGGGTTTATTTGGCCCTGGGTGCAGAATTTTGTACTTTTCCTTGTTGATCTTTGGGAGGTGTCTGTTGGTTCACTCCTCCAGGGTCCCTCTAGCACTGAGGCTGTGGTATCAACCTCCCTCCAGCCCCAATTTAGTATCATCCACAAATTTGAAGTTGAACTTTTTATCATCATATATTAAACAGCATTGGCTCCAGAGTCAATCCTGGAGTACTTATTACCTACCACAAATTAGGTGTTGAGCCATTACTGCTACACTTTGAGTCTGGTTATCCAGCCTATTTTCCACCCATGTATCTGTCTGTCTCTTCAGCCTGTACTTCCCTGGTTTACACATAAGAATACTGTAAATCAAAAAAGGCTTACTACTGTTGAATTATACTGCACCCACCACCTTCCCTTTGATCATTTAGCTAATTATTTCATCATAGAGTCAATCAGGTTGGTCAAGCACAATCTGGTTTCCCAGTCCTCCTTGATTTTGTCAAAGTGGAGTTAACCTTCTGCTGTTTGTCAGAGACCTCTTTAAATCTCCACGATTTTTTCTAAGTGCTAGTAGCATAGTGAATACATTGACCAACTATTTCAGCACCCTGGAATGAACCCTGATTGGCTTCAAAGATTGGAATTACTGTTTAGATTAATTCTCTAAGTAATTCCCTAACCTGTCAATATGCTTCTCTTGGCTTTGCCAGTGAAATCTGACACAAAATAAAAGGCCGTTGAGTGTTTCAGTCTATTCCATGTAGTTCGGTCACCAGGTTTTCTCCCCCATTTGTCCACTCTTCTTTCTCACTGAAATTCCAGTTGTTGCTGCCATACTTGTAAAATCCTTTCGTGTTACCCTCTGTGTCCCTCATTAGTTTTAGGCATAAATGTTCAAACAGTGCTTTGGTACTCTTTTGATGCCTGCTTTTATTTCTATTTCTTATATGTTCTTTTGCCATTTAGTTCAAGCAGCTCCTTGCTTAGCCAAGTGGATCTTCTGTTGAAATACCTGGTCTTCCTCTACGATGGAATGGGCTTGCTTCTGAGCTCTCAACAGGTTTTCCTTAAAATATTGTCTAGTTCTCTTGACACGTTTCCAAATCATGTCTCCAAGAATATTTTGCCTAGCAATTCTCTAAATGCAGTTTGTTCTTCTGAAATCCAGAGTCATAGTTCCACTGCTTTCATTCCCAGCCTACCTCTGGATCCTAAGCTTAATCAAATCTCATGTGTTGCTGCAGCCAAATTTCCTATCTGTGGTCACATTCACCAGCAATTTGTCATTGTTTGTGAGGAGTGGGTCAACAGAGCATTGCCCTTGGTTGGCCACTGTGCTGTTTGTATTGGGAAGTTATCATGAACACAGTCCAGAAACTCCCTGGATTACTTGCACAATGCTATGCTGACCTTGCAGTCTATCCATGTAGAAATCCTCCACAAGACTGTAGCCCAGTGATAGGGTAAATTTTATGAGTTATTTATAGAAAAATTATCCACTTATACTCTTGGTCAGAAAGTTTGTAACAATCCCCCCAAAATCATCAGTGTTGATTTCTCCTCTGACCTATACACAGAATCTCCTGACATAAGTGGTTTTTGGTTTCATAAGGTCTGTACAGTCAAGGTTTCCCTTTATGTAGAGCTCAAGTTCTTTCCCTCTTCTTCCATACTTGTCCTTCCCGATCAAGTTGTACCCATCCATGACCATTTTCCAATCAGATGTGCTGTCTCATCTGATCTGTGCACTATCCCACCAAGCCTCTGTATTTCCAGTCATCATAGCTGTCTGACAGTGTATGGACTACCAATTCTCCTTCTGTGCTAGAGCACAAGCATTTGAATTAAGGCTGTGAATACCATCCCTTCGAACTAGAGATGTAAATGTTGTCCCTGCAGCTGTCTCTCAATCATACCTCCCCTGTTTCCTAACCTACCTTTAAGCTTAGGAACACATCCTGTGACAAGCCTTGTTTAGAGACTTCCTCACCAAGTTAAGTCAGGTTGTGAAGATTACCTTCCCCCTTCTAGTCTGATAGATTCCATCTGTTCTTGAAAGTCCCTTCTCATCAAATTAAGTACCATGCTCAAAGAAGCCAGAGAGACAACAAAAGCACAGTCAGGCTTTGGTTTGATGAGTGCATCTATGCCTACTCGGGCTTTTCGCTTTGGATGGAAAGTTTGATGAGAACATTCCCTGAGTCCCTGTTCACCTCACCTAAACACCCTTCACTGTTAACGTTTACTTGTCTGTCACTTGATCCTGTGTTTCTGTAAAAGACATTCCTGACATCTGTGTTTTTTCCAAGACTTAAATAAAATCTAGGTTCTTATTCCTACATACAAGGTTCAAAGAGTAGAGGATTGAGTAAGTAAAAGAGGACAGAGTCATGAATCTCTTAAGAAAAGGCATCCAAGAGTGTTGGATGATGTTAATGAGAGGCTGTTCTTTATCATTTTTGAAAGGCTATGGAGACTGGGATTGCTCCTTAATTACTAGAGAAAGGTGTATGTTGCACCTGTCTCAGAAGGAAGACAGTTTGGGAACTACAGGTTGGGCAGTCAGCATCAATTTTATCACGAGGAATATCATAGAGCAAGATCTCTTGGAAGTTGTTAATGTGAGCAGGAAGAAGATGGTGAGTGTGAATTAGCACAGATTTAGGATATTTTGTGATTGACCAACCCGATTGCCTTCTGTGACAAAATGACTAGGTCTCTTAATGGTTTACACTCTACCTTGATCCTAGTTACAGTTGGAGTTCCTCAGGGATCTGTCCTAGGATGTTTCCGGTTAAATGTCTTTGTCAATGACCTGGAGGAGAGGGTGGAGTGCACTGTTCAAATCTGCAGGTGACACCAAAAAAGGGGGTGGAGTTGATATGCTCCAGGGCAGAGCTGCCATGCAGATGGACCTAGACAGGCTGGAGGAATGGGCTGACAGAAACCTCAAGAAACTCAGTCAGGAGAAATGCAAAGTCATGCACATGTGATGGACTTAATCCACTGCTACTGTTAAGATGGGGCCTGACTAGCTAGGGAACAGCTCTACTGGTAAGGACCTGGGGCGCAGGTGAACAGCAATATGTGTGTGTGCCAGTACTGGAACATGTCAGCGATGAAGATCAGTGGTATCTGGGGCTCTATCAGTGGTACTGTAGGCAGTAGATCAAGGGAAGTGATTATTTCACTTTTATTTGGCACTCATTAGACCACATCAGGAATACCACATCCATCTTTGCACCCCTCATTACAGGAAAGATGCTAATAAACTTCAGTAAACTAGTGGAGAGCCACCAAGGTGGGAGTACATGCCTTGTGGATGAGAAGTGGATTTGTTCAGTCGAGAAGAGATGGCTTTTGAGCATGGCTGACCTAAAATCTATGAAGAGGTTATCAAGGCTCTTTATTAAGATGCCTGATGGGAGACTGACAAACAAGAGTCATAAATTGAAGCAGAGGAAGTTCTGTCTGGATATAGGGGAGAAGAAAAACATGGTGATAAAAATAATTAAGCTGAGAGAAGTTGTGCAATCTCCATCCTTGGAAGTTTTCAAGACCAGGCTTGGATAAAACCTTGAGTGAGCTGACCCTGCTTTGAGTGTGGGATTGGACTAAAGACATCCCGAGTTGCCTTCCAGCCTGGATGATGCTGTGATTCTGTAGACTTACAAAAGTTAATACACATAGTACTTTTATGCAGTAACTTAAAGACCTTTAATTCACATGCTTTCACTTTCCCAAACATTTTCCGATAGCCAAGTGTTAAGGATTCTTGTGAGAATACACTCCGATGCTTTGCACTAAACAAGATTTTATTGTTTTGTTTTCACTAAGCTGAGAGCACACAAAGACAAGAGCATGATGGTGGGGTAAAGATAATTTTCAAATCTATTGCTTAATTTGTCCTCCAGAAAAGTTATCTAGGCCTTCCTAGATAGGCCTGCCTATCAATGGGACATATAGCTGTGAAGATGTGATAACATTATCAGTTTATGTTAGAAAGTTAGAAGGCAATTCAGGAGACCTGGAGATTCCTATTTGAGATCGTTTTTGTTGGTTAACAAAGAACATCAGAGTTGTAGCCTAGATAATAAAAATATTTGATTAGAAGCCTGCATTTCAAAGATACTAAGCGATTTCAGTGGAGCTGGATCTGCTGCCTAACTGAAAGTAAAGCAGAAATTTCTAAATTGTTGCTTGCATACATGAATACCTAAAGCTAGGTATCTAACTTCTTCTGAAGTACTTAACTCTACCTAAAGAGATGCTCTTTCTTACAGAGTAGCCTGGTATTTCACACACAGCAGGTAGCAAAGCAAATGAGATAAAAAAGTATATTTAGAATCTCTTAAATGTACAGTTTTTATTTATCCTTTACCATATGAGTTCAGGTGTGGGAAACAGACACACATGGAGATTTAGCCACATGGACTGTGTGTTGCAGGACTAGAAGTTTTTGTCCAAAGGTTGTACTTGCCAGCAAGAGGATCTTGACTGGAAGATCTTGTAAACTAGAGTCCATTGAATTATTTTTTTGTAAAAAGTACCTAGGAATACTTCCTACTTGCCATCGGAATTATTTTTTCCATCTTATGAGTCTCCATAAGGCATTTTTAAAGGTCTCATTTTACAAATAACTATTTCTTTTTGAATTGTGGTCTTGGCTATGCAAATTTTGCAATTTGTTCAGACTGTGTAATATTTTGAATTGTTCTGAATACTGGCTGGAAGTAGTTTGTTGGGTTTTAGGAAGAAAGTAATTGTCTTAGACAGACGTGGGTTTTTTTAGTATGTGTCATTTGCCATATGATCCACTGTGACTTTTCATTTCTGTGTAATCCTGAAATTAAAAATTCTTAAACAAACTTTTATTGGGGCATTATTTATGTTTATGTAAAGCTATTAAAGGCTTTCAGTCCTCTGAAACTGTGCTTAACTCTATATGTGCAAAGTTAAACTTTCTCTCGTTATAGGCAAAAATTTTATATCAAAAGCAGTGGAACATTATCCCTCTGTAAAAATTCATGATTATTTTACTTCCATAGGATTAGGATTTAAATATTAGCACACAAAAGAGATTTTAAGGTAATAGTAATTGTTCATATTCGCATGCCTGGTTTTGAGTGCCGGATTTCTGTTTGTTTTTTATTTGACGGTGATACTATTAAATACTACTTTGTCTTTGTTTATTTTATTGATGCCCAGACAGAGGAGGAATATACGTAATTGCAACCAGTTCAGTTTTTCAGCTTTATTCTGCCCAGGCAGAATTCATCAGGGCAGCAAAATGGCCATTGCTGAAGAGCTCTCCACATCCAGCACTGAACAGTGTAACTGATTCATCATCAAATCAGTGAAAACTCCTCATCTGAGTTCAGATTCAGCCTTCAAGCAAAAGAGACAGAACTGTGAATTTCAGTAAAGCCATGTTCACATATACTAGGCTGAGATCAGGCCTTTAGTTCAGCGCATCTGCTAGGGCATTGTAAATGAGACTGCAAAATGCATCACACACTTTACGTAGAACATAGCATTGAGTCTGTCTGTCTGTTAATCTTAGACTTTTTTGTCCACAACCTGTTACACTGCACTTGTTACCACTGTCTGTGGGAATCTAATGTGTGAAATTATCAATGTTGCTGGTTGTACCTGAAAAGCTGCCATAGCTTAAACCACTGTTTCTTCAGCAAAATTTTTAAGAGCCAGAAATGGCCATAAAAGTTGCGTTGCCAAATGTTGCAGCTTGTGACCAGGTGCCTGCCATTCAATGAAAATCAAGTTCTGAGCTAAGAGCTAGTGAAATGTGTGAGGAGAACTAGGCACTTCTCAGGAGTGCTCAGCGTACAGCTGCCTGGTAGTCCACAGGGACCCAAGGCAAGAAGGAGCAAGTCATCCTCATTAAAGATAACTTCCTACTATTTCCTTTCCCAAGACTGGATCATCTCTTTCTCACAGAAAAGTCAGAGAATGTGTGCTGTTGTAACAGTGGTTGGAAAACTTGCTTAGGACCCCATGTTTTCAAATATTACTGTATTTTAACCAACACCTTACTGGCTGTTTTAAGGGAGTATCTCTGACTTTGTCCTGATGTTGTCCTGCTTTGTATAAATATCTCTGAAAGCAGATGAAATAGCTTCTGTCATATGCCATAGTCACTGGCTCATAGGCACTGCTCCTGGATAAGGGAGATGCAGATTTAAGTTCTAGCACCAAATTAAGCTGAATAGGGATTTGAACTTGAAAGGAAATTGGTGCACAGATGCTCACAGAGACTCCCTCTCATTCTTTGACTCAGTTTTAGGTCTAAGACATGACTGAGAAGTGCTAAGAATGTTCCCAGTCTCAACAGCATGGCTGTATCTGGACTGAGGCAGGTGTGTCTATGCTGGTAGTCTAACGTTATTTTTGTCACGAGATTAGGAGATGCTCAACATGTGCTCACTTTACAAATTATAGTGGAATAACCATCTGATCATTTGAAATTTCTTTTGCATTTTCCTATAGCAATGATCTTCAAATTTTCTTCATAAAAATTGTATCTAAACAGCAGATCTAATCACTCATTAGGTCTTACATGCTAAAATTTCACTCTGGAAGTTCTAATAAAAGTAGATAGTTTTTGATAAAAGGTAGAAATGCAAATGATCTAAAATTCCATGACCAGAAAATATGCAGACTAAATTTTCATAAAAGATAATTAAAATCTGCATTAATTCTTGAACTGCAGGTTGGGTGTGCAAGATGAAAATTAGTGAGTGAGAATGCCTAGTATTGTGAGTAGAGGGATGTGGTTAGTTGCCATTACTAATGAACACTTTGAGATTTCCCAAACTTTAGCTTTGTTTAATGCTCCAAAGTAAAAAGTTCTCTGATTTGTGGAGTGATAGTTTTAATCAGATTCAGTCATGCAGACAAGATTTTGGCCGCACAAGTCCTTCTTGAACTCATGAATAAGCTTATTCTTTAAGGAGGCATTATGTTGATGTAAGAAAAATGGGAGAAGTGTGTTGGAGCATTACAGATTGCAAGGCCAGGTAGAAACATGTACAAAACATTAGGGAGAGAGAAATGCAAAGAATTGGGACTATTTCAGTTAAAGGAAAAGAAAAGAAAGAGGAGACAAAGTAAGGCAGACAGAACACCCACAAAAAATAAAATGTAGTCTTAAACAAATCTTTTCCTCAATGTAAAGGTTTGGTTGAGTCAGTCTTGCATGTTCCACCCCAGTAATGCCTAGGTGATGAGTTTATGAAATTGACGTTTTTGGGGGGAATTTAGTATTTAATTATTTATTCATGGGGGATACTGAGAACTATGCTTCTGTAATCACACACCAATTACGCATAGAGTAGGAAGTCACATGCTATCTAGTGAACTGCTGAAATAAAATTGGAGGGGAATGATCCAGGGGGATGAAAAGCTCATGCTGCCACCAGGTTAAAGCTGTGAATATCTTCCCCTTGATGGTATTCACACAGGAATCAAGGGAAATGTGTAGAGGGCATGGTGGAAATCTTTGACATGCTGCTGGCTACTGCTGCTCGGTTTCGCATGATGAACCTTCAAGGGGAGGAATTTGTGTGCCTTAAGTCCATCATCCTGCTCAATTCTGGTAAGTGATGTGCTTTGCTGTCACTTGGGTAATTATGGTTGCTTTTGCATGGGGTTGAATGCTGCTTGTTGTCCCTGATGATGTTTTCATTTTGAGACAGCAGCAATCAAAAGGGGGCTGTTAACATAGATGCGGGCAGAGCCACCTGCAGATGCAGGCAGGGATGGAAGCAGGCAAACCTATTCAGTGGTGTAGGTGGGACCCAGCAAATTAACGCAGTAAGTAGTTGATACATAGCGTACAGCTGATGTGAAGCGTGATCAGAGCGGTGTTTTGAACTAGCTGCTGGCAGGTCTTAAAGCTCTGGTTGCAAGACACTGAAGTAGCTGGAGCCACGCTAAGTGCATCCAAAGGCAATGCTTAGTTGTAAATCTACACATTTTCTGGTGATGGCAAAATAAAGGCAAATAATGGCAAAAAAGTGGCTGAGTTTATCATGGTTTAGTTTATATTAAAATACAGGCACCTAAAACAGATGTCATCACCTCCCACTTCCTTTATAGGTGCTAAGTATTTTTGGACTGTAAACCTCAGTCTGAAATACAGTTCAAAATTAGGTGACTAGGTAACAATTATAGGTATAGATACAGATATATAAGGTTAGCTGACTTGAATTCTGCATGAGATGATTGAAATAGGCAAATATCTGTTGCACACCTTTTGAAATGAGAAACAACTCCAGACAACTAATTTTTAAATGCAGAAATGAGGCCTACAGTGTTCTCACAGATAGAGGTCTAAAATAATAACATAGACACCAAAGTCAAAAGTTTAGACTCAGTTCTCTGCTAAGTTGTTACCTAATGACTAAAGATGATAGAATTTCCCAATCCTGAGGATTTACTCACTTGTTCACCCCTTTTCCTGTTGGGTTTGAACTCATAGATGGTATCAGCCTCCAGACAAACCACATGTGGAGGGCTGTATGTGCTTTTTATCTGGTGGTCTAACAGATCACTTGCCCAGGTTGCATGAAATACAAATTCAGGTAATTCCCAGGCTAACTCTACCAAAGGCTAACCCTAACCACAGCAGAGTTTGCTTTATTGATCAGACACTTCTTCCTTTGCGGAAAAAAAAAAAAAAAAAAAAAAGAAAAAAAAATTATATATTTATACAATCAAATCTAAAATATTTCATTTATGTTCTGTGAGATATTAATGTGGTTCAGATGTTGTTGTGATTGTCACCATTTACCAAAAAACGACATCTGAGGTGAACACCTGGTATATTAGCAATGAAGGGCTATTGTTTTTATCTTGGATGACAGCAGAGTGTGACAATGGTAATTACTTTTTGACATTTTATTTTCCTTTTTTTGTCCTGATAACTGTAACAGAATATTTTCTAGAATTAAATGTTCCTCCTGAAAAGTGATGCTCCTCCTGATTTTTAGCTAATATGTTCAAATGTAATTATCCTCTGAAATAAATCTAGAATACATAATTGACTTATAGAAATATTGAATTAAAATTAGAAAAAATAAATTGGAAGTTTTAATAAAATACATTAGATGTTCCTGTCTTGAATGTGAAGACTTCAAGCCATGTTGCTGAGTTTTTGTCCCACTACTTTATTTACCATTGATCCAGAAAACTAAATTTATTGTTTAGACAAAGCTCTGCCAGACATCACCAGCTATCCTTCATAAGTACATTTCACTTTGTTAATCATATTTTTTGTAAAAAAAAAAAAAAAAAAAAAAAGTATAGTAAGTGAAGTCAGTTGTAATCAGAGGCAGATTTCCTTCTGCACAAAAGAGAGATGTGACCACTGTGTGAAGCTAGGAGATACTAGATCTCCATTCCTTCAGGGTTCATATTCAGCAGGTTCTAACAGTAGTGCTCTATGTGGTAGAAGGTCAGAGTTGATACCATGATCTGGTGAGCGATCTGATTTTGCATGTGCGGGGTTTTTTTACATTAAATGAAAGTTTATAGCTGCTCTGAAGTCTGGCATTTTTACGTGACTTGATGGTGATAGATCAAATGGCATGGGTCAGGTTGGGCTGTTACAGGTTCATGATGAAAGCAGTTTATACCATTGTTACACAGAGCATCATGCACTTATTGCAGTATATCTGAGTACACTGTAAACTGAATGTGTATGTATATATGGCCACAGAATGTATGTGTGTGTTGCTTATAATTGCCTTATGCATAAAGGTAGTTAATTCTACTTTTCAGTTTTTGCATTCCTATAAACAACTGATTTTATAACTGAGGAGTTAACTACTAGGTGGTGGGAACGTGGACACAAGTTTCCAACTGTTAGATCCTCTAGATGACCAAATTAGGAATCTAGACTGCATTACAGAGATAACTAAGTAGCATAATTTGGAGTATGTGTAATAGCTGTATAAGTGTTGTTTGGCATAGGTACCCTAAAATGTCTTCTGTAGATGCTTTTCTTCACAGCCAGCCTCCTTTAGGTAAGTTGTTGGACACGTGAAATATTATGAGCTCTGAAGCACACAATGTACATGATGTATGAGGAGACGCTGTGAGAGCTGGATTTATTTGTTCATCCTGGAAAAGGGAAGGCTAAGGGAGGGTCTAACTGCAGTCTTCAGATAGCTGATGAACAGATTATTGAGAAGCCAGGGCTAGACTCTTCTCAGAGGTGCAAGGGGAAAGCTGCAGCAGAAGACAAACCACAACAAGGAAGATGTTGATGAGATGAACAGAACCCAACATTTTCCCACTGAAACGGTTTGGCCAGAAAGAAGGCAGAATCTCCATCCTCAGAGATACTCAAAACTCAGCTGGACAAAGCTCTGGACAGCTTGACCTAACCCTGAAGTTACTGTTACTTGAGCAGGAGGTTGAGCTAGATGTCCTCTAAGCCTCCTTTAACCTGAATTTTTTTCAATGATTGCACATACACAAATCTTCTACTAAAGAAACAGCAGATAAACCCACAATGAATTTTTGGTCCTTATGCTATCTCTATTATATATGCATATGATTAAACTAGCTCATCTCAAAATGATTTAAACAAGTGGACTAATTGCTAACTATGCTACATTTCATATTTAAAAGCAGCCTGCATTTGCATTCTGAAGCTTTGTGTTGATTTAATTCACTGAGTGTACACAAACATTTCTTTATTAAATCCTTGGACATCTGTTAGTCTCTTCACATGTGGTAGTGCTGTTTATTACTTTTGTTGGAAATTTATTTTCTCTGTCTTTTGCAACATCTTTCAAGGCTCTTTAATATCTTTACACTCCTTTTCCATCTTGGGCAAAATGCAAGCAAATTTTTTTAGGTTCACTCAGTGTGTGTGGAAAAGATGGAAGGTTGTGTTTATAAAGCAAAATATACTTTTACGCTACTTCCAAATTTTCCCTGAGATATCAAGGCGACAGCATGTCTGTAACAGCGAGGGCAGCATTGTCTCTGGCTAAACAACAAACTGGAAGATGCCCCTCTAAAGCTTCAGCAATAAATCTTTTGACTAAAAAGCAAAATTGTATTTTTGAAAAACACCTTCAGCTCAGTAATAAAGGACTGTTTCTTAACACTGGAAAATAAGTATTAGAAGCACAAAAAAGCAACATGATGCCAGGTGTTTTACTTTTGAGTGTATCTGAAAAGAAGAGTGGCAAAGCAACAGGCTTTCATTTTGGAGATGAAGGTGTAGGCGCATCTGCTTTAGTAGCTGACTAGGTAGATGGTTAATCCATAGAGATGGAAAGATTTACCCGATTTTATGCATCCTCTTGATACATTGTTCCATGTGACTGTTTGTTATTCTTTTTCTCCTGATTTTTCCAGCTCCTGTTAAATTGTGCTTTTTATTTATTTCTTTATTTTGGGGACTGGATGATTGCATGCGTGCATGGTATAGAGCTGAATTTGCTCATAGCTCAGCTTGGCTTGCTACAGATCCAGAGCAATGAGGCATGGTGGAAGGGAAAGAAGAACCTTGGATAAGGTTTTGTGAGCCTGAACTCTAAATGTAAAGATAATTTAAACTGCGGTTTATTGTGACAGAAAAGATGTAGAGGGTGTTCTCCTCTACCATAATATGCAAAAATATAACACTAGATACAGTGACACATATAAAATGATATCACCATATTCCAGCAGTTGGCATGGTAGCGCTGCAGTCCCCGAGGACCCTGTTCTGTGCATAGCTTTGTGCTATCAGCATGGACCAAAAGGCTTTACTTGTTTACAGGGTGGTGCTTTCTCATTCTTGCTCTTGTTATGTTTTACAATACTGACCTGCAGAGAGATCTGGAAAAAACCTGGTAGTTATTCAATTTAGGCTTGCTTTCAGCTTCAGAGGTTGGAAAGACCTTTGAGACAGTTAAATTTCACTTTGCTAAGACAATTTTCTGCACTCTTGTTCCAAAACTCTGCTTGTGTGTCTATGTGTTTGATGGATAGCTGGAATTTCTTTTGGGGAAATTTCTGGTCATTGGCCTGGGACAGGAGCAATCACTAGGGGGCAGAAAGGAAAACCAAATGTCATTTTTCTTGGCAGTTATCGACTGGCAATTGCCTGAAGTCTATACATTTTGGGGGGAGTGGGTTTTTTTGATTTATACTTTTTAATAGCTCTGGACTAGACCTAGGTGAAAAACAATTCTTCCTAATAGAGGGCTTTTTTAAAATTTTGCTGGTTTCAAAGGTATGAAACTAAGGGGTATTGCTACAAGGGCTCAGTAGCATCCTCTGGCTGAAATAAGCTGCTCTGGAGGCACTGTGGGTTTATGAGACTAATGTTTCCTTCTAATGGACTCTGTTTTGTCAGTAATATTTAACAATATTGCCCCTACAGCTACCTGCTAAGCTGTAAAGCCTGATATTGTCAGTAGGTATATGTGAGGATGGTTAAGAGTCATTCAGCTGAGAAAAGCCCCAGGAGCTGTTTCTCATTGGTGAATTCATTTCATTAAAAATAATAATAATCATTAAAAGCTCTGTGAGAAAAGAGGCTGTTGTACTATCCATCGATATCCAATTTGAAACCATATTCATTACCAAAATTAAGAGCTCTGACTGATGCTTTTCAGAAATTGTGCTGTGTTTGAGTTATCCTTTTGAGTTATCCTTTTTAAAGCAGTCTCTCTCACTCACTCACTCTCTCACAGACACTCACACTGACATTCAAACCACAAATTTATATTTCTTCTTTGTACAGAAGACCCAAAGCCTTCTGTAACCTACTTGCTGGTTACAATAGTTCCAGTGTCAGGTCCCTGAAGTACTAAAATGATGCAGAGGAGGTGAGGTATGCCAAGAAGATGGTACAAAAATCTCAATTTCCCTGACTGTTCAGATGCATGGCAAAATATTCTTATCTTCAAATCTGATGGTTCTCCATCCCCAGGCTAAAACAGTACAAACAACCTATAGTATATATGTCTGTGTATGTGTACATACACATTATGCGTGTGTGTGTCTTTTTCTTAATATCACTAACTGCATTGTGCTATAAATAATGCTTTAAAGAAAAGCAAAATGAAAAGTAATTCCAGAAACCAATTTTTTCCAAGGACAAAATCCACATTTCTTCTTGGCTCTGTGAGCTGATGCAGAAGGACTAAAGCACAGGATTTGTCAAGTACATTATAGACACAGGCAATGAATACACCGTGATCAAGCCAGTTTGACTGTAGTACCATCCATACAACTTAAGGTTTTGCTGCCTCAGGACTGGGTTATAGTAATCTGACCTGTTTAGAGTTAATAGCTTAATCCAGATTTTAAAAATTGGTGCTGAATGAAACAGGTGCCTTGTGGAAGCACTCAGTTGTTGTGACCTGATTCACATTGACTGTGTGTTGTTGTCCAGAGCAAATTCAAGATAAAAAAGTGCAAAATAGTTCAGAATTTCCCATTTAGAAAGCTAATGTGCTTCATGTACTCCAGAATTACTACTGGCAAAAGCTCTTATGCCTGGGTTACAGTGCTTTATAGGAGATGTAGAGGGGCTGTTGGAGGGGGAGTGTGAAGGTGTTGTGATTTCTGGAAAAATTTCCTTCTGATTGAAAACTTCAGGCTGATGACTTTCATCAGTAAGCAATGTCATATGGCTAAATTTATAAAGGTTGCTTTGGTTCTAGTTTTTAAAGGAGAGTTGGGTTTGCAGGTGAGGGAACACATCCTTCAAGGCTCTTGCTTGGTTGGGAGGGTTTTGTTGAGGCAAGTGTGTGTAAGCAAACACAGATTATGTTTACATGTTTTGTGATAGCATATTATTCAGTTTTAGATTGACTAGCAAATCACCAAAAATCAAACATTATGCAGAAGACAAAATAGCAAAAACCACTGAAGGCCTGGGCTGGTCAGTAAGTATTGCAGAACTCTCAAGGCATCTCGTGGTTTTGAAGCCAAGTGATTGAGAGAAGAGTACAGCCTGCAGGTAGGTCTAGCTGCAGGCTGCAGGTGTTGCCCACCACCTGGCTCAGAACTTGGATGGACCCAGCTGGGGAAGATGCATTGTCTTCCTCCTGCTGCTTTGCCTACAGTGATCAAATCCAAGCTCCAGGGACATTCAAAGCAGTGACCTGGCTGGCAAGCAAGAAGGTTCACACACAATCAGCTCCCATGGTTCAACACAGCTGAAGAGGCAAGACACAAGGTTTACCTTTGGCAAGTCTGACTCTAGCAAAGTAATTTTTGTCTGCCGTTTGTTTGTTTTCTTTCTCCTTCCTACTCCAGGTGTGTACACTTTTCTTTCCAGCACCTTGAAATCTCTGGAAGAGAGAGACTATATTCACCGTATTCTGGACAAAATCACAGACACTCTGATACACTTAATGGCTAAGTCAGGTCTTTCTCTGCAGCAGCAACACAGACGACTGGCTCAGCTCCTCCTCATCCTCTCTCACATCAGACACATGAGGTGAGAGCAAGCATACAGTCAGCCCTTCTGTGCTGGTCCATGGAAGGGAGGTTTCACAATGCACATGCACATTTTTCCTTCACTGGTGGGAGGGCAAACTATATGTAGAGCTGCTACAAAAAAAAAAACAAAAAAAAACAAACAAACAAAAAAAAAACCCCACGTCTGCTTTCCATAAAGATATATGGAACACGTGTGCAAAATAGTACATTGGATTAAGGTGCGAAAGGAGTAAATGTTTTCCCCATTTGTTTTTTCTAGTTCTCTTTTCCTTTGCTTCATGTTTTGGTAGTGCTGTAAGCAGTATCTACTTTTAATGTTATGTGCCTCTTGTATTCTGTTTGAAAACTATCAAGTAGAATGCTAATGTAGCAGTAACCTAATTCTGCAAACTTTAGTCTCCTAAAAGATCATAAACTACCACTTTTTTGTAGCTACTTTTCACAAGTGGCTTGATTGCAAGTCACTTTAGAAAAAGGATTAGGATCATTATGTGTATTTTATGGGTGAGGATAAATGCAGATGTATTGAATCCCAATTGAGAGGACCATGCCCTTTGTGAATTAGAGGTGAGGTGTCTGAGGCACTCTGTTAGTAGTCCCAGCAATGATTTTCCCAGACATAATTACCTTTTAAAGTAGCTGCTCAGTGGCTGGAGTGTTAACAACGTGACGAGTCTATAAAAAGATACAGTATAGATCTTATTTTTATGAAGGGACAAGAGATGTTGTTTCACAGATTTGAATTTTCATTATTTTGGTTAATAAAATGAAAATTTGAGCAAGCGCCACATAGCTACTAAAGCTGAAACATGCGGATTTTACCTCCTGGACTGATACAGGTCTTCAGAAAAAAGTCAAGGGGTGTGTGCATGTGTTTTTTTTTACTTGTGTCTTTTTGTGGAGTTTCTTTGTCTTCATGTTAATCATCCCTTATTTATTTATATATATATTTTTTTTTCCCTAAGGAGAATTGTACAATTAAGGAAGTCCCAGATGCACAGTGAAGTTAGTTATTGTTTCCATAATTTTGTGACTGGATAAGAGTGAGCATTTGCTAACAAAATGGCTGAGGTAATCTTCTAGAAAAAAAAACCTCCGACATTTTAGGTTTTATTATGGGCAAACCAAGGTTCATCCCATCCACTTAGTCACAGTGTGTAAATCCGAAGTCTATGTGCTGTAGGCTACCTTTTAGGCAAAGGAGAGCAAAAGAGCCACCTTTAGAAAGCAGCTTGCTCATTGGCAGTCTGAAGTGGTTTTTGAGGGTGCCGCCTTCTAACTGTAGCAGGGGCGTACAGCAACTACACCATTAAGTTTTTTTGTACAAGGTAGAGTTTATATGAACCTAAGAAATATTATTAGCTGATAGCTTTTTTTTTTCCCCCATAGCATATTTGGAAAGTAACCATTGTTTTGTTACAACCACAGCAACAAAGGAATGGAGCACCTGTACAATATGAAGTGTAAAAACGTGGTCCCACTCTATGATCTCTTGCTGGAGATGCTGGACGCTCACCGACTGCATGCCCCAGCAGCCAGGAGTGCTGCACCGATGGAAGAGGAGAACCGGAGCCAGCTGACAAGTGCATCAGCTTCATCTCATTCCTTGCAGCCTTTTTATATAAACAGCAAAGAAGAGGACAATATGCAGAATACCATATAAAGAAAAGTCAGCAGATACAATGGTATGAGAAACCCAGCAGCGTACTACCTAGTTCACGCTTTCTTTCATCTATAGTCCCACCTAAGTAAACACTCCAGTGACAACAGTCACCTGCATTTTCCATTTGAGTGTTTGTCAAGCACTTGCCTAAATTGATTGCTTATCCTACATGGAAGGCATTTCATTGCTATGGACAGCCAGCAAGGATTGTCAGGCTGACTTGATTTAAAATTTGCAGGGTTTTTATTTAATTTTGCATGTATGTTGAGTAAGTCCCAATCTAAACCAAATATTCATTTTACTATAAATTAATAGGCCATACCACCCATGTGTACTGGTATCTTCATGAGTGGTAGCCTTTGTTGATACCACCCCAAATTCCGAGCTTGCTTAATCCTTGTTTGAAACTTTGAAGCGGTTCGGTAGAGATTCTGGATGACTTTTTTTGAGGGGCAAATGGAAAGCTGATTGGCAACTTTGTGTGCCCTAATGAAACTGCACTGCTAGTGACTACTTGTTAGTTTAGGTAGATTCCCACCTCTCTTCCTACCGTAGAAAAGAATCCCTGTCTGAGAATAATACTGTTTTACCTTGCTGGCTTACATCCCTATCAAGGTCATACTGACTAAACTTTTAGATCCCCTTACCATATCCTCTAGCTGAATTGCATTGAGTCATCCTATCTTGTCTGATCCTACAAAGCTAAATTATTCTGTTGCTTGGCAGTGTGTAAATCAAGGGCAACATGACAAACAGTGATAACATAGATAATTACTCTTAAATCAGACCAGATGATTACAAAACCCATCAGGTCTTAAAATAAAATAAGAATCTTCACATACATACATTATCCATCACTATTTTATTAAAAAAAATCCTCCCCCATGGTTTGCTTTGTTGTGCTACCAACCAAGGGGTGAGGATGCTAGTGAAAGACTGGCAGAGCAGGGTGGGATGGTCCCATCCCATTCAGTAGAGTGTGGCCTAGCTGTCTGGGAGGGCTGGCATCACAGCCAGAGCAGTAGGCTTTGCATTGCCTTGGCTTGCTTTGGCTCTTGTTGGGTCATGCTCAAAAATCACTGTTAAGAGCCAGCTCACCTGTGACACCAGAACTGGGCAATGAGCCTCAGACATGGTGAAGACTCTGGGATTACATGTACAGGAAGATAAATCTGGATTTCTCCATGTGTGTAACTGTTTTTCATAAGGGTTAGTCACAATCTTGCTGCAAGCAAGAGTTGCAGCAAGACATGAAGGAGAGAGACTGAAGAAATCCATACGATGTGCTATTCAAAGTAGGAGTCAATGCTGCTCTTTGGCTGCATCTATGCTATAAATTTAAATGTGTCAGGAAGCGTTGCTGGGTACTGGAATGCAATTATTACATAGCTAGGGATATTTTATTAGTCTCATGATAAACTTTGCCTGTCCTATCTGCACTTCTGGTTTCCAGGCACGGTTTGGGAGTTACCATGGACCAGGGACTATTCCAATAGCTGGTTGGAAGTGACCACCCTGCCAGTAAGGACGTTTCATAGCACATGAGCAGGCTGCTCCACAGCAGCTGGCCACGGTGCTAGAGAAGGGTTCAGGAATGCTTCTTTTATTGTTATAGTGAAACCTTTATGTTAGATTATGTTGATTGGAATATCCTGTAGTAACTAAATATAGGAACTAGTGCAACTAATGCCATACAGGCATGCCTATGTCTAATTATGCTCCCTGTTACACAAGCAGAATCTCTGTGCAGTGAGATCAAGTTACATAGCAATTGTGAAGGTAGCAAGGCATAGGACAAGCTTGTGCTCCAAGTCAAGGATTTGATTCTTTAGTGAATGTACATAATGATGTCTATAACAGTTCCATGTACATATCCAAGGAAGTGCACAGTTTAAAAGTCTAAAGCTAGATGCTACCTATGTTTAAGAAGAGTCTTCAAAAGCTGTGCAAGCCTACACATGTGAAGCAGTCACTGTAAGTGAATAGGCCTTTTATTGATGCATATTATAGTGTCATTTTTTTTCTGAATGTGCTGAAGGATTTGTCTTTTTGTGTATTCAGTAAGAGAGTATGTGTGTGTGCATGTGTGTGTGCAAATTTGGTACCTAAGGGCTTTTGGAGGGCTCTTAAATGCTTTGAAAGAAAAATGCACATTGCTTTTTTTTTTGTTTAGTAGCTGGTTTTCAAATGTGTTAGAAAAATCATGAATGTCCTGAAATGAGTGCAGGCTAAGATCTGAATGAAGCACAGGAATCCCTGTAGTTACACTTATGTGGTTACACCACCATCATTCACTTGTAGCCCAGTATGCATTAGAGTGGCTTTTTAAATACTGTATGTGCAACTTGGAGTTCTCTATGACAGAACACATGGATCAAGCTCATAAGCTTCAAGGTTTAAACGAATGCCTCACTTCCTACATCTCAGAACAGTTCATTACATCGCTTCAAGTGTAAATTAGGCCTAGAGGGAAAAAAACAGTGGAGAGCAATTCATAAGAGAGGGTCAGATTCTGATGATACTTATATAGGGCAAGCACCACTACACTACAGATTTTCCCAGTGAAGCTAGATAAGCGTGATTTGAAGTGGTATACAGCAGACAGAAGGGTATCATAATGTGTCTTGGAACATAAGGAACAATCAGTCAGCTCACAATCTTAATTATGAATGCTTTCCTAGGCTCAGCCCTTGCAAGGAAGTCCTTTAGATTTAACCAGTCCTCCCTTGTTTGTGGTGACAACAGTGAAAGGCACCCAAGAAAGAAAAAGTGATTCCCAGTAATACATTAATTTACCTTCAGGCAGTTTCAGGATCTGTGTCATTAACTTGTTCATGAGATTTTAACTGAAGCAGCACCTTAATGAATATATTAACCTTCCCATAGTTATCTATAAAGGTGATTGTCCACATATCAGACAGCTGAATGTAGCTATTCAATTGATTAAACAAAGTCTATGATACAAAAATGGTATCTTTTTTCGTATGTAATTCTGAATTATGCTCTCATGTATGCAAACAATTGTGCCTGACATTTGGTAATTGTTATTTCACAGGATGCTATTTTATGTGTGTGTGTATATATATATATACTTGCAGCTGACAAACCAGTACTACCTGAATATCTGGTGCTGGATAGTAAATAAAAATATATAGCATGTAAAAAAAAAGAATTGAAAGAAAACTATTTAAGGCAGCTAATTATGCTTTTACCAAAACATTCATAGTAATGTCTCTGGACAGCTAATGAAAGAATTATTTTATAATGTTTATACGTGAATTTTTTTTAAAAAAAAACCAAAACAAAAAAACCCCACGAAACATAAGCAATGTAATACCAGCACAAGCCAAACAGAAATAGACCAGATGAACTGACTTTGCTTGAGAATATGGTTGTTACTGAATTATTACAAAAGGCTAGGGAGGCAGGAGAGGGGATAGGGTGATGTGTAGCATTTAGTGATGTCTGAGTTTCCAACAACATGTGAAAGCTACTCTGGTTTGTAGTGGTTCGAGCCATGTCTCGACGTTGCAGACTTTGTCTCAGGTAAAACTCCCAGTTGGGGCAGTAGGATTTGTACTGGGGTAAAATAATTTAATGAGAGTTTCTTGGTATGTGTTTATGGTAAATTTACTATTATGTTTCAGTGGTATCTCTTGATGATTTTTTCTCCTTTTGTACACTAAGGGGTTTAATAATTTAAAAATATGATTAAAGAAATAATCTGAACTGAGCTCCCAAGGATATTGCAAGGACTGTCAGCATATCACTGGACTTTAAATTGAAAAAAAAAAAAAAAAGAAACCAAAACCAAACCACCCCCTTCATCCAAGCCAGGGCTTGTATTGGAGCCTCCATCTATGCCAGTTTATGCCTATTGATTTGTTAAGAGTTGTGCCAAATGTTTAAAATTAAACAAACTATCAGCAAAAATTCTGGCTCAGAGGGCCTTAGTTTTATCACAGGCTTTGGTAGGAACACAGTATGCCTCTTTTGTGTATATAATGCCCTGCATTAAAATTAGAATGCAACTCAACCTAAAGGTAATGGGATTTTGTATATAAGGTGTTCTCAGCTGAATTTATAAGTGCATTTCTTACTTTGAATTAAGAGATGGCTATTTTCAATGCCATCTGCAACTGTAATACAGCTTTACAGATAGAAATTCAACACGTGTAAAAGAAGGGTCATGTTAATGATGGTATCGTAATACAAACCAGTCTTTGCTGTCACCTGCAGCTATAGCATAATCTCAAATTGATCTGAGAATTTTAAATTACTATTTCCCTACTATTAATGTCCTACCCTTTTACTCACAATTCCCTTTTGTCTTTTGAATGAAAGTTCTTTTCAAAGTGATTGTTGCCCATAAGGGTATTCAGTTTTGCACTGTGTTAAAAAAAAAAATAAATCTAAAAAAAAAATATTTTGCATTCAGATGTGCCTAAAGAAAGAAATAAACAAAAAGTTTTAAAAAAATGTATATGCTGCCATCTTGCAAATTAGTATGCTTTGTACTCCTGTGTGCCTATAATTAGAATGTTTCTTCAGAAAGTGTCCATTGGAAAATGAAAGGATAGACTGCTGGTCACGAGACTCACATTAACAAGCCACTTTATGTATCACCTTAATGTATATACTATAAAACTAATGCTTTTGTGTGCACTATGTAGTCTGTCAATGGAAAGTCCTTTCTCTGGTATAGGCTTAGCTGCCATGATGCATTTGTTGAAGTATTCTGTTCTTTCACTGATGCATATAAAATTACTGATGTCTTTGTTTTGGTGAGTTTTTTTTCTCCTTTGTTTTGCACCTAAAAGTCTAAATGAAAAATCCAGTAGGCTATCTGATTGGTGCAAGATTTTTATCAATGTATTTGATGTTGAAAATAAAGAATTAACCAGAACACTTTGTTTCATTAGTTATGCATAGTTTTAAAAATATGATTCTCTGCTTATTGTTTTCCAGAATCCTCTCAAATGGTACACTGTTTTTTACAGAAACGGAATGTGTCTGCTTCTGTGTATCTAAGTGAAAACGGTTTCTTAATTGGCTTCTTCACCTTTCCCAAAAAGCATCAGAGAGTGGCCATATCTAGAGTCAACAATGTGTTAGGTCTAGTCTCTAGTATTCCTAATGACATCAGGGAATTCACTTTAGTACTTAGTACTTTGTATGCTTTAATGTGCTTAGTATTTTGTGTGTGTTACATTCATTATTTTGGCTTGTGAAACAGATTATGATGGAAGAGATTGTGCGAATTTAGACTTCTGTAGCTGACTGCCACTTACCATGAGTTAGCTAATATCATAGAAAACAGCACTCTTTCCCAAGTGAAATTTAGTCCTCAGGGAGAAAAGTTATCTTGACTAAGCTGCCAGGAAGGGGATGAAAAGAAATGAAAGATACTTTTATTGATATAAAAACACTTTGAACTTAACTCTATCCTGTAAAATACTCTCAAAATGATATTTAGTCTTTGCAAAGAATCAAACCAGTAATCTATAGCATTTACATACATATTTCAATATTTGTAGCTCCAGATCAGTAATAGTGATAGTCCCTATATTGATTTTTAAAATCTTTTTTCCATGCTGTGTTGGTTCTATGTGGGACTATTGGCTCATAGGTTCTTCTCTTTTCCTACATGAATATATATCACAGAATCATTCAGGTTGGAAAAGACCCTTGGGGTCACCGAGTCCAACCGTCAGCCCTACTCTACAGAGTTCTCCCCTACGCCATATCCCCCAGCATCTCATCCAAATGACCCTTAAACACATCCAGGGATGGTGACTCCACCACCTCCCTGGGCAGCCTGTTCCACTGTCTGACCACTCTTTCTGAGAAAAAAATGTTCCTAATGTCCAGTCTAAATCTCCCCTGTTGGAATTCAAAGCCATTCCCCCTTGTTCTGTCACTAATCACCTGCAAGAACAGACCAGCACCAACCTCTCTACAATGTCCTTTCAGGTAGCTGTAGAGAGTGATGAGGTCTCCCCTTAGCCTTCTCTTCCTCAAACTGAACAGTCCCAGCTCCTTCAATCTCTCCTCATAGGATTTGTTCTCCAGGCCCTTCACCAGCTTCATTGCCCTCCTCTGCACTCGCTCCAGCACCTCAATATCTCTCTTGTATTGAGGTGCCCGATGTGTAAAAGCTTGCTTTTTTTTTTTTGTGATGTTTCACTGTACATAACTGATAAGGAAAAAATAGATTATTACCTTAATTCCATCTATCATCTCAATGATTAAGACAAGACAGGCAATATACTTTTATCACCCTATATCTTGTCAAACATGAAAGCAAATAGCCTATTCAGACTTCAAAAGAAATTTAGTGACTGTTGGGATTTGTAAGTGCAGAGTCTAACTGACCAACGGTTCTAAATCATATTACTGTTCTGCAGCATGCTTTCATGACAAGAGCTTCACTGAGAGGTGCAACTTTGGCCATGAATGTTGAATCACAGTAATATGAATCATAGAATCACAGAGTTGTTTGGGTTGGAAGTGACTTTAAAGATCATCTAGTTCCAACCCCTTGTAACAGGCAGGGACACTTTCTACTAGACCAGGTTCCTCAGAGCCCTAACCTTGAATGTTTTCAGGGATGGGCCATTTACCACCTCCCTGGGCAATCTGTTCCAGTGTCTCACTGCCCTCAAGTAAAGAATTTCTTCCTAATAGCTAATCTCAATCTACCCTCTTTCAGTTTAAATTCGTTACCCCTCATTCTATATCTCTACACTCACTAATAAAGAGTCCTTCCCCATTTTTCCTGTAGGCCCCCTCTAAGTATTCAAAGGCCGTTATAAGGTCTCCCCAGAGCCTTCTCTTCTCCAGGCTGAACAACCACAACTCTCTCAGTTTGTTCTCATAGGGGAGGTGCACCAGCCCCCAATCATCCTTGTGGCCTCCTCTGGACTCACTCCAACAGGTTCATGTCCTCCTTATGCTGGAGGCCCCAGAGCTGAACACAGTACTCCAGGTGGGGGTCTCATGAGAGAGGTGTATAGGGAGAGAATCATCTCTCCTGACCTGCTGGTCACACTCCTTTGATACAGCCCAGGATACGGTTGGCTTTCTGGGCTGTGAGTGCACATTACTGGCCCATAGTCAGTTTTCCATACACTAATACCTCCAAGTCCTTCTCTGTAGGGCTGCTCTCAATCCACTCATATCTCAGCCTCTATTTGTGCTTGGAAATGCCCCGACCCATGTGCAGGGTCTTGCACTTGGCCTTGTTGAGCTTCATGAGGTTTGCAGGGACCCACCTCTCAGACCTGTCCAGGTCCCTCTGGATGGCACATCCCTTCCCTCCAGTGTGTTGACCACACCACACAGCTTGGTGTCATTGGCAAACCTGCTGAGGGTGCACTCAGTCCCACTGTCCATGTGGCTGACAAAGATGTTAAACAGCTCCAGTCAGGCAGTCAGGCACTGGGCACATCTCCACAGCCAGGAGCCAGCTACGACTCCAGCTTGATTCCTGATTTCTTGCGTCTGTTGGCTGATAGAATTCAAGAAATCATACAGCAAGGATATATCTTTCTATTTCGCCGCAGAGCTCTTTCAGCTGAAACTCCTGGCTCACCTTTACTGTGCCAATCCCTCTCGCTTCGCTCACTACATACACATCACAGAGCAGCTGCCTACTCCCTTCAGAGAGCCCATGTGCATGCACATAGCCATATGCGTTGAGCTCCCCCCATAACCCTCCTTTCTCTCTTTCCTAACATGTAAGTGATGCATGACTTTTTCCAGCATATTTTATTCTATTTAACTAATTAGAAAGTTATGATATAGTTAAGGCATTGTTGAACAACATATGACTGCTTTTACTTTTCTGTTAATTAAGACAATCCCCTTGTTATGCAGTGACAACAGCTTCTTCATGAGCTGCAGCTTGGTGTTTTCAGTCAGTGGTGAACCCACCTTCTTTAAACGCCTTGTCACCATACTTATTCTTCAAAATTAAATGATGGATTTCTTTTTTTTTTCATCCACATACTGCCACATTAAAAACCCCATGAAGCAGCTGTTTCTTAGGCTAGAAAAGTCTCCCATGAAGTGGAGAGGAAAATCCAAACATGTAAAATAACACTCATCAGTGTGCTCACGGAGAAAGAATGCCCACGAAAGGGTGCTGCATACATGACTTTTCTTATGACCAGTCAGGATCCAATTACTACCATTCACCATGGCATTCTATAGACACAGAGAGTCAAGTATAAAAATGTTCATGAAGTCTTCAGGAAAATTGACTATGAAAATAATAGCTTTTGGCACTTACCTCAGCAGGAGCAAGGCTAAGTAGCTCTCATGTCCCTGTAAGATCTGTGTATTGCAGTATTTAGGTGTCACTCTGCTAAAGTCTTTATTTCTGCAGGCATACAGGCAATATAAAATTTATCTCCTGTTGTTTTCCATTCCTACAAATTTGCGCACCACTCCAGTATGTTACCAGTTTAAACAGCTGAAAAATGTGCGTGTGAGGAAAGATTGTGCTTTCAGGATATTTTATTTTAGACAGATTTTGCTGACATGCTTGGGACTGTAAGATATTTAGTTCCTCTACACACAAAGAATAAATGCTCCTTTCTAAGGCAGAAAGATCTGCTTCTTGTCAGATATCTTTTTATTTTCCACTCATTTCTTGAGAACCTGTGCTGTCCATGGAAAGGTGAAACAAGTGTGTTACAAGAAGCAAGCAAAAAGTGCTACCCACTTTGCAGTGAGACACACAGTACGGCACATAAGAGTTTAAAAGTTTAGGCATTTGTATTTTTTGCTTATATTTAATCCAAAAATAGGAGAAGAAACTTCAGCTCCAAAATGTCTTCTTCATATCCGTCTCAACTGAAATGCTACAACATCATGCTTTCTTCCAGTACTTTTTTTTCTCCTTTGCCCCCTCTGCACACTTGGCTGCACAACACTTCAAGTTTAGCAAAGGAGTCAATATTGCAACCATGTGCTTTAACCTGCAGCTTAATGGTCAGGAGAGCCTCTCAGACAATGTTTGAATTATTTATAAAGAGAATACTACAGACATGAACATCCCACTTCTTGGATGGGCTTGTTAGCATGCACATATAAAAAAGTGGACTCTGGTAGCTTTTCTTCCAGGTGTTTTTTAAAATATCCTTTCTAAAAACAATGGAATGAAAAAACCTCACAATTACAACATCAATAACAGCAATCCCCCAGGAATTAAAACGTGCCTGAAAATGAAAAGAGCCTGACCTGAGTAACCTTTGTGCAAACTACATCCACATCTGCATCATCCCTGACAAGGAATAGCTTGGTGGCTCACCGCTCCTCCTCCAAGGCCACTTCTGATACAAGAAACAGACAATACTTTCCTACAGCTTCCCATCTCTTCCAAAAATTGAATGCACCATTCTTTTATTCAGACCTTATTGTGGTCAAATCCATTTGCTACATCTCAGGTCTTTAGATTTTTACTGAATGAAGCAGTTTTG
This sequence comes from Athene cunicularia, assembly GCF_003259725.1. Taxonomy (NCBI): domain Eukaryota; kingdom Metazoa; phylum Chordata; class Aves; order Strigiformes; family Strigidae; genus Athene; species Athene cunicularia. The sequence goes on along the minus strand of NW_020799097.1, from coordinate 69,828,225 downwards.
ACCAGTTCATTTTATGAATGATGTATTAAGTGGCACCAAACAATAGAATTCACAGCTTTCAGTTCCTGTCTGCTTTTAGAGCAATCATTTACTATAATTCAGATTTCTGTCATTTAACCAGGCCTTAGTCTATGACAAGTCTTTAGTGCTTTAGCTTGCAGTTATTAATTTCCCTTTATCTTGTTGCACAGATTTTTATCTACTGCTTTTTGGAAAGACAAATTAATTCTCTAAATAATTCCTATCTATTTCTTTACTGTGGAATATAATTAGAATTTTCCAATGGTCTTAATATTATTAAAACAACCATAACTTCTCCCAAATATTGGTTTCATAACTATGTCCCCCTAAGTTTAGTTATGGCCAAATAGTGCAACAACAGAATTCAATTCTCTATAGTGCATTTTACAATATTGTTGCCAAAGTTAAAAAGAGACAGCCAGTACCTAGACTAGTTCCCTTTTGTAGGGAACTCTGTGAATATGGCACACATTCTTCCTCCACATTCAAAAGACAAATGATGCTCTCTCTCCAACTCCCCACCCCTCAATATAGGCAAAGACTGGTTTGAATTAATTTTGCAACTGACTGCTCCAAGAGTTGAACAAATTTATAGCCAGACCAGCCAACTTAAACACAAACCTTGCTATAGCATTTCCCGCTCTTTCCACAATCCATTGCTTTGAGCACCAAATAAAATAATACAGGAAGTGCAAGCGAGTGAGATCAATGCTTTCCTCTTGCTTAAAAATCTGCATTTCTTCCCCTTGACTCTGTTCTTATTTCCTAGAATTCTACATTTGCTAAATTCTGATAAAATCTGTAGTTTGAAGACTGCGCAACCAGTTTCTGTTATGCCTTTGAACACACACATTAATGCGCTCAGATGCCCATGATGATGAGCATGTTGAGAGATGCTATCAGTTGTAAACATATTTCTCAAACACAAATAGCACGACACTGAAGGCCAGGGATGACTGTTCATAACACAATCCCAGCAGCTTTGCCCTTGTTCAATAACCAGCTGTAGGAGAAAGTTCCAAGAAAGGAGAAAGCAAGACTGCAGGTGTTCACAGCATCTGCAGTGGAGCTGGAAGGGTGGCAAACTAGCAGCGAGAAACTATGGATCTGTTGCAGAATGAAACTGTTAAACTGCTGCTGGAACAGGGTGGTGGTTAGGCAATGCTCACAACTGTGAGGAATAAGGCACAGTATTCCTGTCAACTTCAGATCATTTGTACTCTAACATCTCTAAATACTACTTTTTAGTCTGCCTTCAGATTTTATAAAGCACAGTCCACAAACAAAACTGCACAAACAGAAGCAGTAAGTTCAGGGTAAATGGTGCTCCTTATTTTGCACTATTGTAATTATAATGAGAGAGTGCCTTGATATTATTGCACCGTCTGGAGTCACTGAGCAACCAGTTTTCATTATGCCTTTAAACACCCATTAGTTATGCAGTGACTACAGGCCAGTACACAGGGTTCAGAGTTGCAAGATGCATCAAACTGCGGGGATGACTACACCTCTACAGGAGCTACTACATTTATTTACAGTAGAAAATGAGGAAAAATATAACTCAGTAATGACTGGAGTTCCTCAAGATGCAGAGCCCACTTTCTCTGTGCCTGAACACATGCCTTCAACACAGACCCAGAGTTCTGCAGCTCCTGTATTGCCTTTCCTCATGCCTTGCAGCCAAGGCTCGAGGCACATTACAGAAATCAATCCTTCATATTTGTAGAGCCCATGTAGGTGAAGTGCTTCAGAAAGAGGGTACATGATGGGTTGCAGGCTTAGCATAGAGACGGGGCATCTCAGACTCTAACTTGTGCATTTCTTAAAGAGTTTTTCCATGCCCAAGTCCTCTGGGATAGTGTCTCAACAAGACAGAGGTAGGCAGAGAGAGAAAGATGCCCAGACTGCAAAGCTGGCTAGTGCCACTGGCTGCAATGCTCGACAGCTTTCTGGGTGCGATTTCCACCCCTCTGCAGTTGCCCCATAATACCCTGGTTCATGCTGTGGTGATCAATGCAATGTCACATTGGGGTCTGCAACTCAAATTAGACCTCCAAGTCACTAGTGCTCTTGGGACGGAGCTTGCTTTAAGAGGATCCTGTGAAATGCCTGGCCATTTATTTTTACTTCTTTGTGCCAGTTTTTAGGATCAAGATCCAGTTCTGCAAAATCACATTTGAAGTCATAATGGAATTGGTTTAGGACCAGGAAATTCCTTTTGCAGGCGCCTATTGCTCAAATCACTTTAACTGGTCAGATGTTGATGTTGTCCAGAGTTAAGACTGAAAGTCCTGAAAGTAAGAGGTGGTACTCAAGGGATCTTGTAACCTGCTGACACAAACTGCCTGCGATTCCCATAAGATATCAGCTTGTAGGATGACATTTCTATCCTTGAAGGTATGGGAAATTTAAGGTTTACAAACAGGCATCTTTCCTACCCATGACATTTTCCTAATGTGTGTCTATCATGGTCTGTGGCTGACTTATTCACAGGTACTGTAGAGTTCACTCTTTACTGGGAGGATTGCTCTGTGTAAGCAGATTGCTCAGGGTCAAAAGAAAGTTATCTATATCTAACTTCTCTTTTAAAGTAACAGGCAGTACATTGAAACTATAGTTATGTCTATGGCTAGAGCTCAGAGCTTCAGGCTATGAACAGAAGCAGCTTTGCTCTGAAAGCTCTGAAAGGAAACAAGGCATAGCAGGTACATTCTGCCCTATGGTTCATCATCAAGGCAGAGGTGAGAAAATGCATGTATGCCCTGCAGGTAATCATCAGCCAAATATACACTGAATTTGAAAGGGCTACTGACACTTGATGTGGCCTTCCAAATTCAATCATCATTTCTTTTCCCCCTTAGCCTTAACTCTATTTAATGAATTGATTATGAAAAGTTTCTGATTTCACATCAGTGTTCCCTTACCTATTTAACCAGCTTAACGTCCACTCCTCTGGCAGTTCATCACTTTATCTTTCTTCCTAGACTGAGTTTTTCAAGAGATGAGAGAAAATGGCATGACCATCATAAACAAGATGAAACCATACCACCCCCCCACCT
>NW_020799097.1:69662107-69825095 GCF_003259725.1 Athene cunicularia | reverse complement strand
CCCCCCACCCCCCCTTCATTTTAGTGAATACTCCCTAGAACTCTCCTGGGAGCTTGAGTGAGGAGCACAAATTCTTCTTTCTCTCTGCAGAAGACAGGCCATTCTTCCCTAGATATCAGGGAAGTGGGGAAGGCATTCAAACAACCAAGGGAAGTAGGGGCTAGAGAGGAGTGGCAAAATAGCTGACAAAATTCAAATGTTGGGTTATAATTCAAAGCATGTCAGGTGCTACCATGTATACTTTTGATAAAGTACTTTGTTAATTGCCTTTGACATCATTCAAGCTGAACTCCCTTCCTTGCACTCCTCTGTCACTCCTAACCAACTTCTTTCAACCCTCCCTGCCAAGATCTCCCTCAGTTTTTAAATACTGTAAGAAATGAACACAGGTCTCGCCTGTGACTTTTTTGCCTGGTTCTTTCATCAGCTTGGCTCTTCCGTAGGCTGATACTCACCTTCCATAGGTTGATACTCATGGACTACCTTCTACCTTTTAGATAACATCTACTTCCATGAAATCACCAATAGTCATCTGGAAAATATGAGACAAAGTCAGGCTTAAATCCTTATTTCTCACTAAATTAGTCTTTTTACTCTTTACAATGTTTTCTTTTAAAATAAAACAAAATTCTTTCAACAAAAAAATTAATCACCAGGGACTGTCTGATGAAAGGATGTCTAAAGCATGCAGAGACCTGTACTAACAGTTCTGAGTGACTACCAAATTACTCACACAGGTGCACTGATTACCATTGACTAAATTATGTCACCAAAGAGAATTATATCAGAAAAGAGAGGAGGGGTCAGTTTTATGGAATCTCTCAGGCCTGTTGCAAGTAACAGTTCATCCTTGTCTCCCCAAAATGTGTTCCTTATCTTCGCCTACTCAGAATCAGTGATTGTTATTATTATACTAATCTAGCCTAGCATAACTTCTGAATACCAATGAAGGAAACTATGTCTTGAAAAAAAGACAAACCTTCTATCAGTCTAAGTCTGGGTCTCAGACATTGAACATACTTTGTTGATATACAAAATCCTTTTCAGGAGATGTTAACATAACACTTATCTGGAAAGGAAGCATATTTTGGCTCTTCCAAATGCTGGAGTTCAGCTTGTCGTACTCCACCTCTGACCACCCTCCCCTCCTACCAGCTCAAATGATGACATCCCAGAAAACTAATGCTACGTAACAGCAATTAATGTGCTTGTATTTTCTTCTGGCTTTTTTTATTTCTGTTATGTAGACCAATATATTCATCTAACAGGAGAAATTCACATTGTGTGTCATGCCTTAAAAAAATCCAAATTTACTAAAGAGCATTAACTTAGAGCCATGCTCTGTATTTTTTCAAAATAAAAAAAATATCCTGTTTTGGTCGAGCTCTGACTGATAAGCTGGGCAGAGTGTCTTCCACTGCTCAGACTGCAAGTTTCTGCAATATTTCTGGAAAATTGATGAGTTTTCCATTTGTTCTGGTTTTCTGCAATTTATGCTTATGTTTTGGGCATACTCCACTAGACTAATTATTAGTAAAGCATAAACATCCATCTTGGTATTAAGCTGCTATGAAGAATATTAAGAAGTTTCCAGTACACCCACAGGAAAAAATCTACTTCAATGTGGATTGGTACAACCTCAGTTGCCACAGGTTGCACATGAGTGCATACACACAGAGACAGAAACAACACATGGGTGAGAACAAACTTTTCTCAAGAAGCAGCTTGAGAAAAAAAAAAAAACCAACCTGAAATGACCAATCATTAATTCAAAATACGGACAGCTTTCAATATTAACAGAACTTCTAAAGTGATATTTTCCCATGTATTTTACCATTTGTCAAGTTTTCCAGATCTTCTCATTCAAACATGTACCTAATACTGTTAATTTTTTACAGCATTTAAAAATTATTTTTAGAAGTGCAGCATATGTACATCTTCTAGGTTTTTTATATCATATATATCTCATTCTAAACTTAGAGGTTTCCATAGTTGTCATTAAAAAGCACGTAGACAAAATATTTTATGGTATCTATAATAAATGCAAAGAAATCAATACAAACAGAACTTGGCTTAGCAAACTGTACATACATAAATATGTTCTTTGTTTTTCAACTTGACATTCAGTATTTTTCCTCAAAAAACCTTTTACGATCTTATTTATTACATCCATTTTTTAAACCTTAAAAAAGTGCTTCTCAGATTTACACCTTGTGCATCCAAAGCAAAAGTTAGAACACCATGCTCGAAACAGAAACCACAGGGAATAATACATTGCCATACAAGATCCTTTAAAACTGTATGTTACAAATGCTCTAAAATGTCTTTAGCATTGGTTATTTTGTATACTGTAGATACTGAGAGGGTATTTAACAAAGACTGGCTAATGGCTCATTTAGAGCAGCAGACAGAAAAGGATCTACAGTATTAAGTCCTTGGCTATGCATAGTACAGGGCAATGACCTGGATATAAAGTGGCTAAAAGATCCAGAATGCTGGACAGAAGGACATTCCCTCACACGTCACATACTCCTTAGTACCCAGGATGTGAGTAATGAAATGATGCTACTCTGCTGAGTGCCAGCAGAGAATGATATGGACACAGTGGTGGCTACATCAGGTAGGTAAAGCTGCCACACTGAATCCTGCCTTTAAAACCGTCCTGCCTCCCAGCTAACACTCCAGCAAGGTCACCCACTCTCTCACGGGTCTCCTTCATAATGGAGGTGGACCATTCATGTATTTCAGCATAGGGTGGAAAGAGCGGGCAAAGTTATTGGCCATAGTACAGCTGTAGTCCTCCTCAGTCATTGGCACCAGGCAAGCCAGCCCGATCAGGAGCAGCAAGAGGAGCTGAAGTGGCAGAGCAGCTCTGAGGACTCTGAGGAAGAAGGATGGGTGCCGCCATGCTGGCCCAGCCTCAGAAGGGGAGGAACCTGAGCCACCTCTTGTGAACCTGAGAAAAGAGGATGGACAAGTGAATACACTAACATATTACTGTAGCAGAGGTTGCCCTCAGGGACTCAGCCTTCCCTGAAGGCTGGTTTACAATTTGTACAGACTTTGACTGACAGCTGCAGAGGTATTTTTCACTGAACATGCTATTTCACTAACACGCTTAAGGGACCCTGTATTTCTAGACTGGGCAGGAAAACACCAAATGATCACAATAGCATGGGCTATGTGACCCCACAGTCCCTTCATCAATTATGGGGAAGACTCTCCACTTAAAGCACTGTGCTCTAGAGAAGGGGGAAATAAAAGGTGAGCCATACCTGTCACGTGTTCAATGCACATTGTCTAAAAACACTGTTTAAAATGCCGAAGTTTCTATGTAATTTCCATATACGGTATCCGTAAGGGTATAATGCAGTAAGATTCAATTACATCAATCTTCAATTAATTAATACACCAATATGCAGGCAACAGGGACTTATTTTCTACAAAGTACATTGTATTTTGAATTTTGCACTTAATCAGCAGTTAAAATCTATTTGCTCAACTGACTTGACATCATCATCTTCGCGTGATTTTCTCCCCTGTCTCTATAGATCTGACTTGAAATGGTACATATTTATCACATGTCTATGGGAGAGGTGAGACCTACCTCAAACATTTTGAAATGGGTACTTCAAAATAAGCTCAAAAATCCTATCTATTTTTTAGCAAAGGATAAAGACATAGATTTCACATTTTCCTTTTTCACTGAAACTGTCAGAGCTCTAATATATGGAAGACAGGTTTTGAGATAAGTGAATGATTGAAAAGAGTGATTATGCAAATTAAAATCTGATGGACTCAGTGTGCTAATTAAATGGGATGTGAAAGTATTGTATTTTAGCACTAGCCAAAAATGGAAGAACTTAGAGCCTTCAAACAATTTGCTTCAAGAACTCTTCCATTAAGGTATTAATTTTGTCTTGTTGCTATAAAACATATGCGTGGTTGCTATGATTATGAGGCTCCAGAAAAATCTGTGGTTTGCTAGGTTGAAATAAAAATGCTCATAAGGATGGATTTAGTCTCAATTTGAAGGTGTGGGAGATCAGGCTTGTTGGCTGAGGTCAAATGCTCCCCAATAAAGCAAGTAGGGGGCAATGGTTCCTTAGTGTCACCTTGCCTTCCCCTTGTCCATTTGATCCTGTCTCCCATATAATTCTGAATCTGTGTGAGAAAGAATGCAAAACCCAAAATATCTTCAAAATTATGCTAGGTCTCCTTCCCAAGTGTTCAGAAAAGAATTCCTTCTAAGCCTGAGATTATTTTTATTGTCTTGTTCATATGTGTATCATCCTACTATGAAGACCTCAAGAAAGTCAAGACAGATTTGGTAAATTTACTGACAGATACATAAAGACTCAGGTATGCTACATGATTGACATGACCTAAATATCCCAGGAAGGAGTAATGATCAAAACACCAGATCACATGTTGTTTGAATCCACGTTATTGTAGCCTAGATGGAAAGCTGCTTATCGCATAATGTAAGATCACATATTATAAAGAACATATTGAAAGGATATGGCACATTTAACAGCATCAGAGCATTCCGTATTAAAGTTCAATTAGGTCAGGACTTCTACTGTCCGAGAATGCCAAGACAGAAAGTTAATGGACTGAGGTAGGAACAAAGGGAACAAGGAGTGCTTAATTACCTTCCAAGCATTTGATTGCACAGTCTACCTATTTACAAGGCTCTCATTGTACAAATGTTATTAATCCCAATCAAAAAAGGCCACATTTCTGCACTTGGTAACTGCTGTTTGATACTGAGCAAAGTCTGAATTTTCGTCATTGACTCAGAGTTACTCTGGGGTAACACTGGGTGTCAGAAGGAGAATTTCCAAAAAGCAGAATCAAAATGGAGCAGGCAAAGTTAGCATCTAATTTTTCTTTCCATATATCTTTAGCAGCACAATCCAGCACTTTTTGCTTTGTTTTACCAAAGAAAGAAGAGAAAGAGTGGTATGTGTAAGCTGCATGGCTGATCTCAACAAGGCACATAAACTTTCTTTCAAAAATTAAAACAGTTCATGGCAAACTTTTTCAAAACATTTTTTCTGCAGTGAACTAGGGTGTTGAAGAACAGTTTCTAATACTACATGGAAAGAATTAAACAAGCAAATAATGAAACATGAAAACATCTTCAGAGGGGGAGTTCTAAAAAGTTTGAGTGCTGTACTGCCTGTGTTTATTGCAGGTACACCTCTGTAATCTACATAATTGGCTGAAAAATGGAATGGCTCAGCTTTGAGTGTTTAATGGATTTAGGAAAGAGAGATGGTTAAAAATAAACATTATTAATAAAAGAGGGTCACTATTCACATAAAGGCCAGAAGTCCTATTTACTGCAGCAGTAGAAGGGAAAGCTGAAGTACTGTATGCCACTTTGGAGAAAAACGTAATTTCTTTTTCCTGAGCTTGCATCTTTAACTGCCTCTCTTCTGACTGCTCCATCTTTTGTCACACTGGCCCCTGTTTGAGGAGGGAAGAAAGTAAGGCCACCTGTGACTCACTCCATACACAGTTCCTACTCAGTAGGATAAAAGGAGAAGACACAGCTGCAGGCCAGGCCAACAGGAGGCTTTTTCATGTCATGAAATTTCATAAATTCACCTAAGAAGTGCAAACAATAGTTATCCTTACTTTGGGAGTTTGTAATGTCAGTGAAATCTGAACTCTTTCCCAAGCATTTCGAGAGGAGAAGCTAATTTACCAGGCTATAGATTGGACAGGCAAAGCAAACTTTAATTTCATCTCAGATGAGTACCTTCTTTAAAAGATAACTGATTATTTTTTTTTTTCAAGGAAAATATGGTTGAAGTAATTTATCTGTATTGCAGTAAACATCTGAAAGATTATAAGAGAAGAATTTATCATTCAAGTGAAGCTGATGGAAATAAATAAAGTGAGTTTAATAGGAAGGGACTAATGGAATGCAGACAACAGGCTTACATTGAAAGAGGCACTGCTGGGCTAGTAAGATGTTATTACTGGAGTTAATCAAGGATGAATCTTGATTTAATATCTTTATGAAAAGACTGGCACAAAATGTAAGAACAGCAAATTTCATCTGTGTGATGACAGAAATTGGAAGTCTTTGCAAATATAAAATAGGGCTGGCTTCTTGAACAGAAAAAAGTGGGTGAATCCAATAGGTTTAAGTAGTTCAAGGAGTTTAAGAGTACAGCATGTAAGTTAGCAATAAAAACTTTGCCGTAACTTTGGAAATTCACACTCTGAAGACAATGAAGAGAATATAGAGCTGTTTGACACAGGATAGCCACAAACCAGTAATGTGGTTTATGAATAGCTGTGAAAAGAGACAAATGACCTTTAAAAAAAATAAATAAAAATTTCAAGGTTTCCAGAAGAGAAAAGGGGTTGTTTTAATGGTGTTCTATAAGGCACTAGCAATTTCTCACCTGAAGCAGTTTGTATCATTTTGATTAACCCACTTCTGAAAGATGAATTCAAACTTATACAAGCTTAAAGGAGTCAAAAACCCCAGAGCATTTCTCCTATGAACAAAATAAAGAGGTGAGCATATCAATATAAAACCTGAGAGATACAAGAACTACCCTTTATAAAATAGGGCAGAACAGACAGAAAGGTGAAAAGTTGTTAAAGGAAGGGATAATGTTGGCACAAACCCAAATTACTACATCTAACCATGGATATATTGATGATGGAAATTATTGTACTTCTAGATAGACCTTCTAATAGACTTTTTGTTCCCACTGATTCTGATTTTTTTTAAGACAGAGGTTGCTAAAGTTATGAAGGAGAAGGTATGATGCTCTGCCCACAAGAGCAGAGAGCAACTCCTCTTGGTGGCCTAAGAGACTCTCTAGAAGCAACTTTGGCTGCTTTCTAATTTCAGTTCTTTTCCTAGCTCTCAGCGTCACATCACCCCAAGTTCAGATTTGGCTTACCCTGTAAAGAAGATGAGTATGTCCATTTCAAAGGCAGTTAAATAAGAAGTAACAAGCTCTAAGTGAGAATGAGGGAGATAACTGGGAGAAGAACATGGCAAGCCAAGCCCAAACCTCATGTTTGAGCTACTGTGTGGCAATGACTGCCATTTTGTGGCCAAAGACACAGAGAGTACTGTGGCCTGGTCTGTTCCAGAAACAGCAAGTGACCTTTAAAGATCCACTAGTCATTTTGGGAGGCTTGGGGAGAGCAGGAAAAGGAGGTTGGCACTGTGGCACCAAGACTTGAATAGAGCTGCTCAAGAGAGACAGTGTAAACACCCCATAGCAAATTGAACCACTATTGTAATCTTTTTAACATTTTAATCACTTAAAAAAATTCCACAGGCACAGATCCAGGTGTGCATTTATGACAGCTCTATTAAACTGATGAAGAGGAGTTGCTTCTTGGATTTGCTTTTCCCACTTAGTACACGATTACTAATACCTCTTGAACAAGCCTTTAGTTAAATCCACAATGTAATGTCTAGTTTAAGCTTGTACCTTGTTTATCATCACACTATGTATGCTTGTCTATTTGCTGTGATGATGGGCAGGGCAAAGTGATATCACACTTGTTATACACAAATACAGCCCCTCTAATTTTTAAATGATCTTTCCTTCACAACATCCTATGTGATAAACCTCTTAAAATTGACTTTAGTTCTCCTGTATACTAAACTCTAACAGGGTTTGCTGATCCAGTGCAAGATCAAACACAAAGTACTCTGATCAGAGGCATGTCAAAATATTAAGGAACACAGTGACAGCTTGTACCGCTTTATCAGTTAAAAACATATTATACATCAACCACAACCTGTCTGGCTTGCGCATTTGATTAAGTTTCCTATTCAGCAGTGACTCATTCGTATTCCATGCTTGTCTGAATGACAAATTGAACATTGTGTTGTACTGCTACAAGATGTGTTAATAAACAGTGCTGGAAAGACTTGATCTGAAAGGTGCCGCACCAATGCCACTGCTAGAATAGAGGTTGATCTCAAAGCTGCAAAGCACTGCTAGCTGCAATTTGAGCCAGCAGCTCTAATCTACAACCAGAAACCTTCTCAAAAGGTTGGCAGAAGTGGTATGACTATACAGGAGAGCAGAAGAGCGCACACAATACATTTCTTGAGTACAACGTTGCTAGTGCAAGCATGCTGATCTGCCGAAGACATCCTCTGTTCCTCTTAGCTGTTAACGGCTGAAGAGTAAAGTCCCATTCCTTCTCTTTCCCACTCCTTATAAGAAACAAAATGCCAAGCTTCATAGCAGACTGGAGTTGGAAAAAATGATTATCTTTCTCCCTCAGACAGAAAGATGGAGTGTCATCTATTTTCTATGTGGTTCCTTATGTTTCAAAGAAAAAAAAATCCCTAGAAATAAGGCAGCTTCTTAGTGCCAGTGGAAGCAGTGAAAGATGCTCTGCCTGTTCTGTCTGCTATGCTATGGGGTTCTGAAACGATGAAACTTTATGCAGTCGCTAACTACACATAAAAAGCAAACTTTTTTTTTTTTAAGAAGTGTTTATGTAAATATCTACATGGTAAGTAGTTTCATTAATTTTTCATTTATAGTTGAGAATAATTTTCCTGAATAAAGCCTTGATTTTGCTCATGAAAAAACCCACTCTTAAGGTATTTTTTGTCTGCTTGGTTATTGCTTAATCACTGCGTTAAATCTAGTGTTGCCTTCTTTCCAACATCAAATCTTTCACTTTAATGGAAGTTACTTTATAAATGAGTTAATTTTCAATATAAAGAGAATAAATGAGATATAGGACTTAACTGTAAGAACAAATATATTTTCAACATACTTTATGATTATTTTAGGTGTTGCAATGCATAAGATGCTGAAATAGTAAAAAACGTCCTCTTCACACATACTGGCCTGCTCATTTACTGTTGTGTGTTTTTTGTTTTGGTTTTTTTTTTTGTTTGTTTGTTTTTTGTTTTTTGTTTTTTTTGTGGGTTTTCTGTGTTGTTTTTTTTTTTAAAACTTCATAAATCTAGAGGCTAGTGAACTGATCAGTGAAAGAGTGAAGGTACACAAATCACACTGACAACAACAAAGAATGCAGAAGCAGTTAGCTGCAGAGATGACAGGTTGCTGGAGACAAGGTGGAAAGCAAAAAGCTGTAGCTGCAAGCCTGCTCTCTGCTGGTCAGACAGAGATGGGGCAGTGCTGCTCCCAGAGCGATACATGGATGCAAGCACTTGGCAAGTCATGGCAATGTTAGCACGTTATATTGCAGTCATCTTCAGAGGGGAGAGAAAGTGACCCCAAGTCTCAAAACCCTCAAATTCTGACTTTTAATTTTGAATCTCAAGTACTTAAAACCCACAAACTGAACAAAACATTTCAGGGAAAAAAAAAAAAAAGGGAAAAAAAAAAAAAGAAAGAAAAGGATGTTAGTATATGTCTCATCCAGATCTGTGGGTTTTGTGAATTCTAGAATATGGTATTGGCCTATTACCTGCCTTAATTTAATATCTAGAGGTAAAGAGGATGATAAAAAGTGTTTGCCATGAACCTACTAACATTTCTGTTAAATCATGCCAAAATAAATAATCATTAAATATCATGAGTGTGAACACACACTCATCCTGATCAGGTGTATGAAAAATAAATGTTGAATACATGGCATTCCTGGGAAGCAAAAGCTGTAGATGTTCAATGATTAGCTGCTATGTCAATTTAACAAAGAATTTGAAGTAATTGAGAGCCCCTTTTGCCAAACTATTAACAAAAGGGACGTTTTCAGTTCTTTAAGTCCTGGCCACCTGACAGTCAGTGTGGACAGAGAGGAATCACGGCCAATTTTCATCATCCTCTTGGAGTTCTAGAACAAAGTGCGGAAACCAGGAGAATAAGGTACCTGCTATGTGGACTGCTGACAGAGGGTCCAGGCTGTGAGAGACTACATTTGCCCCGTGGCTGTTTGCAATGAACAGGGGGTAAAGAAAGAAGAATGTTCAGTCCAGGCAAATAAAGACAAGCTACTGATGAAACTAAACTAAAAGTGCAGCAAAGGAAACATAAAAAAATAATAAATCAAATGAAGTGACCAATACCCATGAACCAAGGAAACTGGCTTTTCTTTGTGCCTAGCTGAGTATGGAAATGATTGGGACATACACAGTGAACTCAAAAATAACTGTTTAGTCATTGTGTTTATGAACAGCTCTGGATTTAAAAGTATCACTAGAAATTTAGCTCATATAATTTGTAATATTAAATAGACAAAATATTATTGAGCTGAATATGGGCAAATATAGATATTTCAAAATGTAAATGCAGCAAAATTAATATTCTCAAGAAAAAAAGTCCAAGGGCTTCCTTTGACAAGTCTGGCTTCTTCTCCACCCCCATCCCCCCACAATTTTGAATGCCAAATAACTGTAGGTGCATTTGTGCACTCACAACTATTTGCTGGAATATTTAATGCAGTTAGATTATTCTAATTCTGATTGTATTTTTGGTATTAGTATTCATTTATTTAGCATCAGTATATTTGGCACTGAAATTCCTAACAACATCGCTTCAGTCTCCAAAATTGTGGGTACAAAAGCCAGAAGCTTGAAAACCAGACCCCAAGGAATAATACAACTTAGCTATACATTGTGGACAAAAATTTTAAAAAGTTGTCACATATATAACACTAACAAATTAGATAGACAAATGCTTATTAAAATGTTAAGATGAAACCTATTATAATTCTACATACTATTTAGACAAAGATCTCATTGTAAAATACTTCTCTATTTCCTGTAATGGTCAGGCATCCTCCAGTTACATCTGTGATATCAGAGCTTTTATTAATTATCTAAGCTTAAATTTAAAAGATAAAAGCATTGACCTCTGAAATAAAAAGTTTATATTCTTTCTTCTTTTGAAAAGCCAGTATTCCTTTACATTCTCATACTAGCATCTAAAAGGAAACTAGTGAATGTAAAAAAAAAAATTTAAAAAAAAATCAATTTCAAGAGCCATAAACTTATCAAGAAAGAATTTAGAGGTTTTACAAAAAGTGCAAATGGAAAAAAACCAAACCAAACACCAAAACCAACCTGATTGTTTTAAGAACTAAGGAAAAAAGCAAAGTAATCAACCAATAGAATTGCAGAAAGACAAAATAATTGCAGTTCCATTTTGGGCTCAGAGTATGGAAGTGTTAAGTACTAGGCATGTATTGCTATACTTCTTGAATTTTGTGCCAGCAATGTAAACTCCAGAGTTGCCATCATAGCCATTGATTAGGTCCTGTGCAACTAGCTGTTTTGAATAATATTTTATGCCCTTCAGCTCTACTTAGCCATTCACCCAAAGTCTCAATAAGACCACCTGCAACCTTCATCAGAAATGACAAAAAAACCTCATTGAGATTCTCGATGAAGCAGCTCTGAAGTGAAGGCCAAACAGAAATGGAGGACTGATTATACCAGACAAGACTAGACTTTGGGGTGCTGTCATCACTAGAGCAAAATACAAGAGACACGACATGCCATACCATGGTAAAACAACCACACTGACAGCCCTGGTTTTAGATAGTATTTACCACTTCTGATTTCATGCAGGGTGGGATATGCAGCAGGGTTGGGGAAAGCAGCTATGTTTTGTTCTTGCTTTATGATGTTTCCTCTCCTATTAGTGAGAAAAAGGGGGGCCTTCCAGCTGGCTAGAGCTACTGCAGACATCTAGAGCTCCCACCCAGGAGGTGGCAGAACATATATGACATGAAATTACCGTTCTCTGTCTGCTTGGAGTGCTTCTTCCGGATACAGGACTCACTGAGCCCGATGTGTCTAATTCATCAGCAGAGGACCATGAGGACAATTCCTAAAGTTCAGACGGAATAGAGCTCAGAAATACAGCAACTAGCTGTTCAGGTAAAAAAAACTAAAAAAAAAAACCCCGAGTGAAATCCCAGTAGAGTTATTTCTAAAGCAATAAAGCAGTTAAATTTCATTGCCAAATTTTATAAGACCAAGGCATTACATGTTTTCTCTGTTAGTCCCGAAGGAAAAGAGAAGCAAACAGGTAGTTAAAACTTAATTGCTTTAGGTGACATTTCCCAACAAAGTTATTACAGGAGAAAAACCTGTTGCTCTTTATTGGCCTTTAATTACAAGAAGAGGCTAGTACCACCAAGATTTACTTAAACAGGCAGAAATTCATTAGAAGGACGAAAGATCTGAGTTCCCATACCTTATGCACTCTGCTTATCCAAGACTTTAAAATAAGTTAACTAAAGGAGAACCTTGAAATCTTTATTTTATACTTGCCACTGTTGGCAAAGATGTATGTGTAACTCCCTCTCAAACCCTTGAGACACATGATAGTTTGAAAAGATTTGGAGCACAGTTCAGAGCTCAGAAGGCACTATGAGAGATTTATTAGCCTATAACAAAATTTATTTTATGCTTCCCCCCCCCCCCCCCCACTTTGACAGAGTGAGCATTATCTTCCTTTCCAGTAGAAACTGACACACTGTAATTTTCAGTACTGAAACTAGAATAATTATCTCATATACTTTGCCAGTTGACTGAATCAGTAATGGAAGGAGAAACAAACCAAGGTGTCCAATACTTACTGCTAAACTAAATAGCAAAAAAATAGTGGATTAAAAAAACCACATCACAAAAGAGATGTTTACATTATGAAGTGTAAGATTACTTTATGATATTGAAGATTACATGTGTACCATCTTGATAAGTACTGCAAACAATAGAAACAGTGCAGCCACAGCACTGATCAGAGAAAGACAGTCAAAACACTGGGAAATATGCCCAATAAACAGCAAGACAACGTGACTTACCAGCTGACTACTTGAAATGTCTAGAATTTTCTCTAGGTCTTTAATATGACGTATGACATCTTTCAAGAGAAGCTTCAGTCTGTTTCCAATGACATGCACCTTTTCTTTGGCTTCAAGACAGTCCTTGCCTTCAGCATTGACTAGCAATTGGCAGGACATATCTTGTAGCGATGCCACCTTCAACTGAGACTCCAGCAGTTCACGTCTGATTTGCTGTTGCCAAGGCAAGCACCAGATTTTTTTAATGAAGGTTAAAAAAAAAAAAAAGAAGAGGAAAAAAGCTAAAACTCACAAAAGTGGACATTTGAAATCTATGAAATGGAAAGAAAAGAGAAGCAATAAAAATTTCTAATCTGAGAGGAAGTTATACAGCAGCTTAGCAGTTGCCTGAGATTTTAAAATACAAGTTATGCTACTAATGGAAGTGAGTAGTGTTCTCTACCAAAGTAGTTACTGACATTGGTCCCACAGCTGAATGTTAGCATGCAATGTAGAATGCTAACCCTTGAAGAGGAAGATAAAACTGGTTAGGTATTTTTCTAATGATGTATTTTGGGGGAGAAAGAGGTGATTATAGACTACCATTAGAAGCCTGTGATGATCCTGCAGCATTTCTG
Source organism: Athene cunicularia (assembly GCF_003259725.1). Taxonomy (NCBI): domain Eukaryota; kingdom Metazoa; phylum Chordata; class Aves; order Strigiformes; family Strigidae; genus Athene; species Athene cunicularia. The sequence goes on along the minus strand of NW_020799097.1, from coordinate 69,811,686 downwards.
GGTCCAGGTTTGGATTGATGGGCACAATTTCATTTTTTCTTCTGTCAATATTCTCTAACCAAAGCAGCAAACCATGGCTCATTTCATGGAAATCCTGCAAGTGATTAGTGATGATTTTAATAGCGTAGCAGAAAATTCTAATCAAATTCAGGTTTTTAGTTTATTCTATGATAGGTCCTACCAGCTAAACAACATAACTTACAAAGAAGTGTAGAATAATATACTAGAATACTATTTCAGAGATTACAAATGTAGAAAATCTTGGGCTAGAAACACATGTTTCAGCATAGTGCAGGTGTATCTTTCAGAAAACACATACTGAAGCTGTATTTTGGCTTGCATGGGCAAGTTTCAGACAGGATAATGAGCACACCAGATAACTATATGGTTTACATTTTTGATATGTGGGATGTTGACAATTTAAAATAAGCACAATAAAGACCTGGCATTGCATTAATGCATCCTGCAATGAGCAGCGCCACTCTTCAATCATACTGCATACGTGGTCCCAGCGCACATTCATCTGAGACAGACGCTCTTGAAGCTTCTTGCTCTCCTCACTGTCAGACTGAGTGAACTCTGAGCTGCACAGATTGATGGATAAGATGATTGCTTTGCGGTTATCAATTGCTTTCTGCAGCTCCTTGATGATAAGACAAAGTGAGACAGGGGAAGAAAGGATGGAAATCAGTAAAACATGTGACTTTCAGAAGAACCAAGTAGAGAAGGCACCACAAGAATGCAATGATTTGCTATCAGCACTGCAGAATGGTACCTTACTGTAACAGTCTCTTTACTCTGGATATGAGATTTTTGTGGGCACTTTGTGACTCTGCAAATGTTCACTCTTTAACTAATCTACTAAAATTGTACTCTAAGCATAAACTAGAAAAAGCCAATTAAACTTCTAAAGTCTTAAAAGCCTGAAGTCATAGTTGAATTTTAAAGATCTGGCTCACATTTCAGACATTTTAAACACAGAGCAGGCCCAACAAAATTTAGAGATGTAGGACAATTGTACTTCAGCTCACAATAAAACTTTTGCCCTCACTTTTCAGTTTTGCTGATAAACATAAAACCCAACATGTTTTCAAGTGGAAAGTGCTGTCAACAGTGTTTTAAAATAAAAGCTTTTAATGAGGGAAAAGAAAACATACAAAGAGTATAAATAACTTACTCCAATTTATAGAAGCAGGACATGTATAAAACTGATTTGTTTACATTGGAAGCCACAAAAGAAACCCCACCTCTTTTGGTTTGGAGGGCACTAATGGGCTTTCCAAGAGTGGTTGAGATAAGAACAGGATTCTTATGAAATGCCCCCTCTTCCACCTACTTTACAGCATTTACTTAAAAGCCCCATGTCACAGTGACCTTTGTAGTACTTATGGCAGCTATATTTGTATTACAGTGAATATCAGCATTAATATACTTTAGTGGATCACTGCCGGAAACAGTCTTTACTATCTTCACCTCATTCTTAACATGGAGCACAGTGCATTTTGACATTGGCTCCCACATTTTTGTGCCCAAGCTTATACGGTGCTAATAACTGAACGTGGAGTTGTAGAACATCATATTTGCAGATTTTTATAGCTGTACAACATCCAGGAGAGATCACAAAGGCAGCATTCAGATTCTGATGCATCTGAGATGTCAGAAGAAGAAACAGCAATGTTGCAAAGTGAACCCAATTTTTCCTATGTTGCACTAGTTACAGCAATGGATAGGCTACAACCCCTTTGGGTCACTCTCTCCTTCCTCCACACAAAGTAGTATTTCCCAGTGAGGCATTTCTTTTAAAGTAGCTATTTTGTTACCAGTTGGATTAGAAGAGATTTGATTTACCTTGGCTTTTTTTTTTTTTTCTTTCAACAGTTTAGCTGACATCAGGAATTATCTGTACATTATGGAATTACAGCATTGCCACAAAATTACTATTTCAAAAATTCATTTGGATTATATAGGAAATTCCAGTGGTACATTTTTCTGCCAAAAGGTGATTCATAAAATCACTTTCCAAGTTACTTCCATTATCAGCAGTAGCCCTCTATGTGCAGAATGGAGCAGACCAGCTGCAATTATTGGCAATCTCTTTAACGTACCTCTTGCACTCAGGTCTGTTTACAAGGCAACTTATGAAAAAAAGAAATAAAACTCACTTTCAATTTTTTGATTCTGAGCTCAATAGTTTGTATGTCAGTGCTGAGATCAAGGTGGTGGAGCTTCTCCAGTTCCTCTTCAGTTTCTCCAAGCCAAGCCCAAACGCTATTAAGGTCAGAGTTAAACTGCTGCCATTGCTGAAGGTTCTGCTTCATCCTCAGCTCCTTGCTTAGAGCCTGAGCCTGGATTAATTCCCATCGGTCAATTACACCTGAAATGATAAACATCAAATTCAACAAAAGCAAAATAACCACTAGCCACACACACAACTGCATCAGTTGAATCCTGTGCAGAACAAAATACCCCAAAAACCCTAACCCACAAAACACAACACTGAAAACTAAATTAGATTGAAGAACATGATGTTGGAGAGAAAAGAATCTTGATGATTCCAGGCAGCAGGCAATTTTACCACTTTCTAATGTCAGACTTCTATGAATGGAATTAAGTTGATACATTAAGGTCTAAAACAGATTATGCAGGTATAAAGACATCATAAATTAGCATAAATGCAAACTGGAAAAGAAATATGAATATGTCTAACTAGTCACATATTTAATATTATTTTCATTGGTATTTGTACCTATCACAATTTAACACACCTCACTGCGTTTGCCTAAACTACTGCTGATGCGCTAGATAAATACCTGCAATAAAAAGAAATAAATTAGGGTCTATTTCTTCTTGTTAGTTATCTTGAAATGCTCTGGCAGAAGGACAAGTTGCATAATTCTATCAACTGAAAAACAAAATTAAATAAACTGCATGGGTAGTGTATCTTGCCAAGCTAAGAATGGAGATGTTGCCTTTATAGTGTCTGGAAATGAATCCTTGTTTTTACAGTGCAATACCTCCTGTTCTACAGCTATATTTAAAATTAGTCAAGTGATACTTCTATCAGGTGAATATAGATTTCTGTAGTGAAAGCTAATATTAGAAGAAATGAATGCTGACTTACGTGTGTTGTACAGCAATATAAGCAACCTTTTTACATCAGAAAACATTCAACAAAAATGCACTGCACCCACAGGGACATTCCAAAAGGCTTAGGGTTATGTCTCATGATATGAAGGGGTTCTTAAAATGTACATGTATGCCTAATCTCTTTACAGGGCATATACAAGGAATACTTACTATTCCTATTAAGAGATGTTAAACGGTTAAACAGAACATAGTAACAGACAGTCATGTAAATATATATGTCAGTAAATAATACCAAGTGTTTATTCAGAAAAACTTTGGATGTTTGCTACTTTTCATAATTGCTTTCCATCAAAGAACTAAATGTTACTTACCAGCTGTTTGTGTTTCAGTGCTGTTGAGGTTAATAAGTCCAGATAATTTTTCTTCTTCCTCCTTCAGTTTATATCCAAGCCTTTTTACTGAGTCTATGCTTCCACTGCACTCACCTAGTAGCTTCATCTGGGTTAACAAACAAAAAAATCCCACCTTAATATGCACTGTACATTACTAATTGCACAAAAAATGCAAATTACAATGTAACTTCCAAAATTCTTCAGAAGAAGGTCTAAATGTGAAGATAAAAATCTATTACTTTAACAATCTGTCTTGATACTATCAGAGAAATGTATATGGACAATAGAGGCTTAAATCATAAATTCAGACTAAACAGAAATAAATCAGTGACACTGTGCCAAATCGTGCTGAAGGACTTTATGTGACATCTATTCTAAATGTTAAGACCTATGGGAAAAACACTAGAAGACGTGATAAAGGAAATACACTTAAGTGTGGAGATATTACTATGCATCTTTCAGTTCTCCCAGTAATAAAATTATTTGAATGATTTGGAGATTTTTCTTCCAGAAAACCTCTCTGAGAAAGATTTTTAATTCCATATAGACAACCTTGCTTACATGATGAGTTCATCATCATTACATAATTCATCAGCAAGATGAATACTGTATATGAAGCTATAAAAACAGCTTTTAAATGCAGAAGAATTTTAAACAAGGATATCATCATTAGATGGATAAAAACACATGTAAGAAAGTACTTTTGGGTATCTGCAAAAATGTGACAGGAAAATTAATTCCTTAGAGTCATGTTCCTATGATCTTATGCTATTCTAAAGACACTAAATAATATAAACAACAATAGTATGTGGTTAAGTGTAGCAACCATATGAATGAGTATGTCTGAGAAGTAGTAATATCTAATTGCTTTGTTGAAACAGCCATATTTCATTCAACAGCAAATCTAAGCTTGGAGTGCTTATTCAACTTGTGCTCCAAAATACACGCACATATCCTTTGTAACTGGAATCCAGCTCTGGTCCTGTAGGTGTTTTGCTGCGGATGATGTTTTCTGTTTGCTGTATTTGAAAACGACTGGTGTCTAATGCCTTGTCCAGCTGTCGGATATGTGCTTCCAGGGCACCAGGTTCTCCTGTACCAAAACCAAAAAAGTGACTGTCACCCAAGTTTTTCCCAAAGTTTTTTTTAATCTTTTGCCCAGGCAGAATAAGTATCAGGAATACTAACTAGATTAAACAGTAAAGGAAAAATGTGACTGCAGCAGTATGAGCGGTACAGTGGTAACTAGTTACAGTAGAGGGTGTTAGCAACCTTCAGAGGACAGACAACTGTATCAATGAACATGCTTGCCATAAGCATAGTGTCAAAGAGTTCACAGTTTAAAGCAGGCTTGGTGACTATTCTGAAGTGACTTTTCCCTCAGAGAATTCCTCACCTCTCTGAAGGGGAGAAAGTTCTTGGCAAAGCATGCTCTAACCTCACTAATTTTGGAGAATGCCTTGCTCCCTTTCACAAACACTCCCAAATAAAACCTCGTATCCCAAACTCCTGATCCAAATCCATGTTAAAATTTGATCTCTCCTCATTTCTTTGTATTATCTCCACTAAAAAATTTCAATCTACATGAAAGGATTCTATTTGTATATAATTTTGAAGATTGAAAGCAGTATACAAACTCTAAGCGATACTGTTATATATTCTCAAGGTTCACGGATGACTGGACGTTTTGAGAGCCCACAGCAGATAATTCATGACTGACTGAGGCAGCCACACTAAGCAGCAAAATTTATAGTATTTTTCCAATTAGGTGTTTAACAAAAATTATGGATAGATTATTTGAAAAATGGTATTATTCATCTAATAAACACTGAGATTTTAAATGCTTGCTATTTCAAATTTGCAAATTAAGTCATTATTTCAAGAGAAAAACTGAAATCATAAGAAAAGGTATTTGTAAATGCATCTAAACCCTCTGAGAGAGTCATTGAACAAATGAAACAGAAGGCTTAATCTTGTGTAAAACATGCAACATGAAAAAAAAAAATAATTTTCCAATATAGAAGACTAAGATAAAGATATTAGACCACTGCTGTAGTGCAGTAGTCTTCACCTTGGCACTGTTTAAAAGTTTATATGTAATTAATAATCCAAGCAGTGGCTTTGTTAAAAAAATAAGCACAAATCTGAACAATTAGGTTTTGCTCTGTATCTTTTCATCTTAATGTTTGTAGAAACCACTCTTCTCTCAGAGGCACAACAAAGTATTAAGTCCTGTTGAGGGACTCCAGCGAATAAAGACCAGAGTAGCCTACTGATCAGTTTAGTCTAGTTAGCTAAGGTGGGAGGGCCAATACTCCAAACATTATTGTTAAATCCATGCACCTAATAATGCCTTTTAAGTACAGTAGTAAAGCAGGATACTTCTACATTAATATGCTAATGCTGTTATGTAAGAAATATTTATCTTGTAAGTTGTGAAAAGCATAGCAGGTGCTAAGAGAAGAGAAAGAAATTATGCTTGCACACTGTGGTATTTTTATCTGGCTATGCTTAGTCTTTTTTGATGCCTACCAGAGAGATTTTTGAGTGTGTTTTCTGTGAGTGTTACATAGGCCTCAAGAGTTTCAGGGATCTCTACATCTGAAAAAATAAAAGCACAGTCTAAATCGACTGTTCAGCAATGGCTGTCTCCTCACAGCAGGAGTCCTTTTCATGGGATGGAATATATAAATGGTTCCAATAGCAAACATCCTTTCTGGAGAAGGAAAAAAGGTGAAGACTGAAACACAGTGAGCCTGTTAGAAAGTCTCTTAATATTGAGGCAAACCTGACTCTTTTCAAAGCAATGATCTGGAAAGCAAAAAACAGCCAGAAGATTGGAGTACAATATACCAGTATGTCTTCCCCCAGAACTGGCTGCATTTGGGCACTTTCACTTGTTAAGCTTTGTTACACAAAGCACACACACTTATAGAGGATTTCCAACTTCAGTGGAAAGCAAGACCCAAGATCCCACCTCAGGCTAAACACTCAGTTGCTGGAGCCTTGCCTGGGTAAGGACTGAGTTAAGATTTACTTAAGCACTTGATGATTTTGTTTGTGGATCTCTCCCACAGCATTTCTTCATCAGTTTATTTTGCACTTCTTGACATATCCAGTATAGTTTCTTCTAGTCAGAATAACTTACGACGCATTGCTGTTGCAGATGACATACTCCATCTGGCAGGCCACAAGCCCAGAGACACAGCCAATTCCCTGTCATATCATATATGCTTTTGCGATTTTCAAAGCTTGTAGTCATCCAGAAATCTCCATCACTGTGTCTAATGCCAGAAGGCCACTGGGATCACTTAGGGAAAGCTGTTTATTTTAAATAGCCCTTGAAAATTTTACTTTTCCATGAGCATCTTGGCCAAGCAATCACACATGTAACATTTGCTTCTTTTTACTAGGAAAGATCAGGACACACATGTTGCCACCATACCTGCTATACCAGCTGCTCCTCTCAGGTAGAAGTCCTTCTCTTGTCCTCCATCTTCTTCCTCAGAGTGCAGTGCCTGTGAAACAGCTGTCTCCAGGTCCCTGCTAAGGTCGTAGTCATGATCCCACTCCAGGGGAATGGAGTCCACACTCGCAGGAGTATCTCGCCCTGATCGCTCGCTTCTCACCGGCTGGGAAAGAGGCAGCGAAAGGTTGGAAGAGGGGTGCGGGGAGAGAATGCTGTCCGCAGATTTGTCATGCCAGTGTATGTCAGAGAGATCTGCTGATTCATCCAGATCCACCTCTCTGTCAGAGAGGTCATGTTCGTCATCTGTCAGCTAGAAGCATAATGCAAACAGAACCTATCAATGCAATGTGCAGAGGCACTGCATGCTCAGCCTGGGTCAGTGAAATAAAGTAGCATTAGGCAACAGTCACATTGATTTCCATTTTTCATTTGTCTGCACTCTCCTTCATTATTTTAAGGTGCACTAAAAAGCCAAAGCAACAAAAAAGTTCATAATGCCAGCTCATTTTAATTACTTAAGGCACCAAAAAGTCTCACATCAAGCACACGTCTTCAGACTTTACTGATATCACTGTAATTCAGACATGAATTTAGAGAAAACTCTGGAATCAAGTCATCGGAAGCATAAGTGATCTTTGTTGTAATCACTGCTCTCATCATATTTTTTCCTATTTTGAAAACCCTGGGTTTTGTTCCTTTCTTTCAGTAGGACTTGAGCTACCAAAACTCATTTTGTTCTCACTTATTCAGCTGTGTGTTCATTTCTGGAGACAAATTTCTGTCTCTTCTGATGGGGAGAATCATTCTATCATTGTTTTTTAAACAAAACAGAACTCAATAACCTGCTAAAGAAAACTATCTGACAGAGCAGGAAGATGTTCTTATTACTAGTCCCACACGGCTATCCCCATTAATAAAGTTTTATAAATCTCCAATTTGCATGGATTTTCATGATGATTTACAAAAATTCCAGATCTGGCAAGTTTGCTCTCTGTACTGGACATAAATAGAGTATAATGAAGGGAGGCAGAAGGTCAGGGTTGTACTAAAATTAAACCACAGGATTTTTGGAAAGTTACAGAAGTTTCATGTTAGTTCATTTCAACATCTCTCTTTTCATTCTCACACTTGTGAAATGGCAACAAACCAAACAAGTAGGTATGTATGTAAGTATACACACAGGAAGACGGATGAGTTTCTTGTGATAACGTTCCACACGTCCAAAGACCTCTTGACAGTAACGACGCAGCTCATCTAGTTCTTCTTCAATGACAGCTGCGTCTATGGGCTCACTCTTCTCAATGAGTTGCTCACCCTGCACAATTATCTGCTCAATTTTGTTGTTGTTTAGTGAAATTTCTTGCTGGAACGCCTGCATAAAAGAGAAGCCCATGCTTTATTAATGAAATCAACATTACAACTACCTAAGTTATTAAGGATGCAAGTCTTAGGGTTTTTGAGCAAGAATGGTGTGGGTAACAAACAGGGATCTTTACAGATATTGGCATGAGCAACAACGAGCAATTAAATTTAGCATTCCGCAGTCTTTCCAGCCAAAAGCAGTGATACTTCATGGTTTACCATCTCATTCCTCACTTGTTGTATTTGGAAAGAAAGCTATTCTCTAAACAAGCCATGCCCATGACCAAATGTCTAGAATGAACACAGATGCTAAAGCTACCACACTGGAATTTTGGACAACATGACATTTGATATTTTTCTCTCCAGATAATGATTTATCTTCTGCAGAAATGGTTGACAAATATAGTAATTCTTAGGTGTCAGTAATAATGAGAACTCGACATTAATAATTTTTATCAACGTTTTCTCTTTTGATTAGGGAATGGAGACTATCACCCTTGGGTTTTTAAAAATTTTTCACCGTGCAAAGATTTTCCACTCTGGCAGAATAGCACATATTGAAACCTGACATCTCACATAACTTTGGAGGCTGAACTCTCAGCCTACAAGTAAGGGACTGTATCCAGGTACATTATTGCATAATGTTTCTTAAATTCTTTTCCCACCCTTCTCTCATTCCTCCTCCTGTTACCATTCAATCATTCCTTACCTTAAGTTGCTTTATCTTTGCTTGGACATCACACTCTGAGAAATGCTCAATGTTGGTCAGCTGCAGGTCCATTTCTGTTAGCCATACCAAGATGCTATCACGTGCTGTCTCAAACTCCTCACGCTGGCCAATAAAATGCTGGGGGGTGGAAAATGGAGTGGTATGAAACGAACAAATTACCCAAAAGAAGACCCTAGCAATAGTGGTTCTCTGAAGAAATGGGTTTCATGCCCTTCAAACCCAACCTAACCTCAGTACACCTTCTTCTTTCATTTCGTACATGCTTTCTAAGGTTCCTTTTTCAGTAAAATCATCTACGGTTGCAATTAGCTGACCTATGAGAGTTATCTTCTATGAAGGAGGCAGTGTTTGAGGTCACCAAGCATTTCCCTGCAGACTTCATGCTTTGGTTACCTCAGACAAAGTGAACAGATAAGCTCCCTTCCTCTTCCAAAGGTAAAAATTCCCTCAAAAACACTATGCAAATGCATTAAATTGGAAGCTTCTGGAGTACTCCTGATTCATGTCAGTGAAACTGAAAGGCTTAAAAACAGAAGAATACTTTTAGTCTGCGCAGGATGGAGGTAACTCGCTTCTGTAAGTTGTCCCATCTCTGATTCCCCTCATGAACCATCTGTTTGAGGCTGCAGTCAGAGTCAGTGCGGTTCTCTCGGGCCAGGCGGCGATACTGTTTATTGATCAGTTCCAGCTGAGTCAGACTTTCATGCACTTGTCTCTGGAAGGCCTAAAGCAATATGAACAAAAGACACCATCAGATTTTGAATTATTGAAATCAGGGTGCATGTACAAGTCTCTCCCTTTATTTTGACCCTACGTCTACTCTGACTTGTGTTAGCTGATAGATTTCTCTATGGATGCAGACACCCCCTGAAGGCTATCTTATTGAGAGGCTATCTTATGATTAAAATGAGCAAAAGAAAGAAAAATGTTTACAGAGCCAACATAGCCCACTGCATGAGAAATTGCAACATGAGTACCCGTTACAATGGCAAAATCAGCACAGAAAAAATAGACTCCCCTTTCTACTCAATCATATGTCTTTGTATTTGAGGACAGAAACACAAACAGTGAATATGAAGCATTTTTTTTAAAAAATGAACAAAAATCCAAGATTCCTGTGGCTTCACTGGGTTTCCTTATGCATATTGAATTTGCTGAAGTGCAAACATTGGAGATATTTGAGCAACTGTTTATTCTGAGTTTTACCAAAAATAGTGAAAAATGGTACTGAAGGAATCATCTTTTTACCTTTAGTATACGGGTATACAAGTGAGTTTTGTCTTAAAACCTTCACGGAAAGAAAATTTCATGAACATCCATTATCAACTTAGGCTTGGGCAAGTGTCTGCACCATGTACTTTTAGTGCTTCCTCTACTATTATAAAAGCCTCAGTCACCCATCTGGGGAGCAGAAACAGCAGGTGACTTGGCCCATGAGTTTCATGTCGTGATCAGCAATCACAAAGCAATTTGGAGAAAGCATCTTGTAAGAATCTGACTGAATTAATCTCCTCAAAACTAATAAAAAAGAAATTAATTTAAAAAACCCACAACCTACTCATTTTTATGTTGTCATAGAAACATAAAAGCAATCAATCAAAAGAAGACTTAAAAACCAGGACCACACCAGCTCTCTTTTGAATACAAATAGGTTTTGGCTCCCGTTGTAGTTCTACGAACTTGCTCTCTAGTATTCCTCACAATGCAAATAAACAGTCAATCTCTCCTCAAACTAGATACCACCCTTACTAAGGACTGGAGAAGTGTGACAGGTAATACACTTCTTTACAAAAACTTTCATTAAAATCAGCTAACACATAAGATTTCTACATAACATACACTCTTCATGTTGTAGCAGTCAAAGCTAAAAATGAAACAAGGACATTTCTGCTGTAATACCAGAGACAAAAGAAGCTGGTTTGTAAAAAGAAAAAAAAAGTCTGTAGAGTCCTCTCAATATAACTACTCCTTTTATTAAATGGCCATCAAATTGGGTAGGGGACAACCAACAAGGAGCAAATGGGCTTGCAACTGGAGTAAAAGGCTCAGTAGAACTGAATTTGCTTAAAATTGCACAGGGAGTCAATTCTAACATCAGAGGCACAAATCCAACTATGTTTACTAGGATCATGAAATCTAAAAGTGTGCAGTTGTTGTTTCACCTGTTACCAAGCCTTGTACAGCAGAACAGCTGTGTATCTGTGTTCCATTTTTTCAGCTCAGCTGCACAAGCATTAATCTGTTGTGTTCCTTGCTGTAACCTCTTTTCACTTCTCCATAAACTACTGCAGAGAAAGGAGTTTGATTTTGCACAGTGAAGTCAGTGAGAGCCATCTCTGACCTCTGTGCTCAGGAACTGAAAGGTTCTTACATGGTCTGCTGGGCTCTTTTTTTGTTTGTTTGTTTTGTAACTTTTTTTTTTTTTTTTTAATTCAACTGCAGATATGGCAGGAAAAATGAGAAAAAAATGTCTAGTTAAAGCAGAAACCTGCTTCAATTAGTATATGTGGCTGAATTTATACTAACTTCACAGTGAAGTTGCTGAATTCTGCTGAATTTGAACACCACAACTTTTGTTGCTGGCATTCCTGCTTTTTGGCAAGAAAAGCTAGGTGCTCAGAAAAAAAAAAAGAAAAAAGAAAAAAGAAAAAAGAGAAAGAACCAAACAGCAGGGAAAGCAGGTTTCTGGAGAGGCAGCTAAACTGTTCTCTTCACAGCTAATTCCTGTTGACATTCTGTAGACAGTAAAATTTCCCCAAGTCTGCAGGAGAGGAAAGGTCACCATAAAGGCTGAGGTTCGATGAAACAGACTTTGGGCAAAGTCAGATCAGCTGTAAAAACCAAAGACAGCCAAGATATTTTTGGTACTGTTTCTCAGAGACATTAAACAAGAGATTCAGATCCTGAACACTGAATAAAGGGACAATGGGAAGGAGGTCTGAGACAGAGTACTTGTGTTCAGCAAACATTTTTATACTATGGCCACCTACCTCGCCATAATGAAGTCTGGCAGTGTTTAACAACAAAACCTAGCCAGTACATTCAGAATTTTTGAATTAATTGTTAAACCAAAAAGTATAAAGTGGCCTTAGACATTGTTTAAAATTTACATTTCTTCACAGCAAATACTCTGCAGCACCTGATTGTTTACAGAATTTGTTCTCTTTCTTCAGAATTATTTCTCTCATTTTGATATACTCCTTGCAAATATGAAACTGAGCAAAAGATTTTCACCTGTGACTAGCCATAGCTTGTTACATAACTCCCCAGTGTCTACTACCATGTGATGGCTTGTCAGTTTTGAAGCATGAACTTAACTTTTAAGTCATGGGGGTGTCACAAACTGTTCATAAACAAGCAACTGTTTATACAGAGGATGTCTCAAACAACTTGAGTGGGGTGCCCTGTGAGGTAAAAGTGGAGTGAGCTCTGTGGAGGTGGGGCAGTGGGCCATTTCTCTTCCCCTCCCTCCTGTTGTTGCCCAGAGACAGAAGTTGCCTAACTGCCCAGGTACAAGCCAGAGAAAAGGAGAACCTTCCAGAACAACCTACTGTGCATGTGTAAAAAAGACTATATAAAGGTAAGATCCCATGTGTGTCTTTGTTGACACGTCACTGATGGACCAAGCTGGCTATTCTGCGACAACGTGGGATCCAAGGGTGGTGATTCCCCTTTTCATATCCCCTCCTCCTCTCTTTTTTTCTTTCCTCTTTCTGCTTGCTCTCTCTCTTTCTTACATATATTCACGTTTATATATAAAACTTATATATAAGTTTTGTAGGAGTTGAATTGTGATCGGTTGATCATTGACAGGTCTCATTGCCAAAGTGCCTTTATTCGTTCCCCAGATGGTTATCAGTTGATTGTTGCCAAACTGTCTCCATTCACTTACTAAAGTGGTCAGATAATAATGTCACCAGCATAATTGGTCCTCCGAGTCATTGTGGTGACTCGGACCACACTGTGGCTCTGCTGAGCAGAGACTGGCTCTTCAACCAGACCGGCTCTCAGGGAATTCAAAAGGTTCACCCCGCCTTGTAACCCACCATGTGGGATGAGACAGGGGAACACCATGTGAACATGTAACAATACTTTCACAAACATGAGTTTCAGGTATAAAGATTGAAAACAAGGATATTGTCCATTATACAAAATCAGAAAATAGTTCAGAGGGCTGGTTTCAGAGAGTTACAGAAAGAAGAGGAAGGATAAAATCACAGCAAAATCTAACACATGCAGCATGCATTTGAAGAGATACTTGGTGAAGGGAGATTTATGAATGCTCTGGAGCACCTACTGACTGCACATATTAAAATGTTATAGAAATAAAAAAGGTGAGAAATCTAACTTTAGTGAACAAACACCACATGAAAGTAGATTGATTTATTAGCATTTTCAGTTGCCACGTTCCATTGTTTTTTCATCCTAGAAACCTGCCACAGAAGGCAGCACAAAATCATCAGCTCTGCTATATTAATACAGTGTCACTGCTCAGTGACTTGTATATGGGAAGAAAGAACAACCAGATGTATGCTGTAATGTGATCAGTAGATATTAAAATTTGACTATTAAAAATCACCTCAAATTTCTTCAGTTCTTCCTTAGCAATTGTGTAAAGTACACCAGAGGAGCTTGGGAAAGCAGCTGTCCTCTCAGAGACTTTTAGCCACTCTTCGAATCTAGAGTAGTCATCCAAAAACTTTTGCCACAGCCGCCACGTCTCTTCAATTCTGCAGTAGATAATGGAAAATTAGGGAATGCTCCAACTGAAGGCCAGATGACCTACAGAATTTCAACGAATCATCTACAACAGCAAACTAGTGGTGCACCAGACAGTAACTGACTCCTAATCTCACTCAGACAGCCAGGCTGATAAACAGACCACAAGGAAGGATGGCTCATTCCAGACCAAGCTAGAATAAGATGATGGCATTTTTTTTTTAATGCATCTAATTTTGGAATCAGTATAAAAAGAAAGTTATAAGTATGTAATAGGAGCTCTAAGAATCTGAGCACATGCTAAATAACGTCTGAAATACAGTCCCATTGTAGGTACCTAAGCCAGTATTTTAGAGATTAAAAATTCTACACTACCTCCAACTGCAGAACTTTTTCTTACAGAATGCTAAAGATGTTGCAGCATGTATTTTAAAGTTCTCAGTCCTTATTCTGCATTGCAAAGGGACGTGAACGTTTTACTTCTGCATTCACTGAGTGGTAAAATACTATCTCTCAACATACACTGCAAACATATTTTTATTAAAAAAAACGGATGTTGTCATTCCAATATTTAGAAAACCCCAGTTTGACTTCAACTGAATATATAAATAGTGGCTGCCTCTTGATCCTGAAATCAAATTGGCTTAATACTGAGACTGTAAAATTCTAAGAACTTCAAAACTACTTGACTCAAAACAACAACATCTATTTTGAGACAGGTTGTATTACAGGAGAACTGCATCTTTTTTTTACATACAGAATACAACTTTCTCAAATCTTAGATATGCAGTCTGGAAAAGGACCTGATCCATGAAAAATTTTTGCTTTGTTGATGATATGTTGTTCAACCTTAAGTTTTACATCTAGGAAGTTGCATTTTAACATGAATGACTGTTTCTAGTACAATACACATCCTAAATTCTTATAGTTCAGTTACCTTACTGGTACAAATCTACTAATAGCACAATGTGTACATTGCAAGAAAGTAAAATAAGAGTTCAATGCATTGTTCCACATTAACTTAAAACAGTTATGAATTAATTTGCTGGACACAAAGGTATGCATTTTATCTGTGTATTTTTGAGAAAGACTGTGGCCAAGATAGAATTTATAAGCTGTATTTTTATATATATATATATATATATATATATATATACACACACAATACAAGAATTACCATGACAATAATATAAAATTACTTGAAGTCAGCAATCTGTGGATATAGAGCAGACAACTTAACAGCAACATTTTTTTTCATAAAGAAAACTTTACTAAACCCATTAAGAATATCCTACAGAACCAAGATCATATACACTTCAATTCAGCATTTTGAAAAGCCATAAACTTTACCTAGAGTTCTTGATATGATTGTGTAAACATCACAGAAATCAGATTCATAACTTAAAAAGACATATAAAAAATCTTCATAAATGCAGGAATTCAAACAGTTAAACGTGTTTTATTACTGATCAGCACAGAGTATATAGCATTAGCCCAATGTAGGCTACATCATTATGGCTATCAAAATCACCCATGCTGTGCTAGATGGGAACAGAGAACAATGAATCTTCTGGATTTCATTGGCATGTGGTGTAGGAATGGTCTAAGCCTGTGCAGTAAACTACACCACACCCAAGATACACAGGCACTACAGCCTACACTTGCTCAACAAAGCTAAGGTGAGCAGATGAGGAAATTCCAGATGAGAGTTCAGTGCTAAAATACTTCCAAATAAACAAATTCAGAGATAAGGGAAACTGTTAAGGAACATTAGGTGCATGAAAACCCTAACACCTGAAATAACATTCCACCCATTCAATAACTAGTTTCCCCATGAGTCTCAGTAGTTCTAAATTAAAATTGTTACAAATCTCCCTTTTAGGTCATGTTTTCTATATCTCTTGGAGTCGCAAGTGCCATCTAAGCTTTCTCTAGTTTCTCTCTCATCATTTCTATGAAGCATCGGAAATGATCATCATTCCATCAAAAGCCTCGTGAGCAAAATTTGTAACTGTTATCTGTACCTTGTATAAAGGCACATAAAAATGCAATCCAAAATGTCTTTTTTTCCCCACAGCATGACAGCTATTGGCTCTTATTCAGTTTATCTGACCCTTACACCCTCTTCTTCAGTACTATAACCCTATAACATATATCCTACCCTGTATTTGTACCTGTGGAAGGAAATACTACTTTGTAGGCCTTTTAGACTTACTTAAGTCGTCTTTCCATTGACATTGCACAAATGTTCCTCCACCTTCTGTCCAAATTGCGTGTAGCCTGCTGGATAGAGTCACACTCTGCTTCTGTGGCACAAGCATCACAGTCATGAAGAAGTACTTCACACAGATTGAGAACAGATGCCACTCCAGTGCTGTGTTTCTCTATGTCCCTCTGTAGTTCCTGCAGGTGAAGAAATGAATTCTTAAGAGAAAAAAACACGCATAAATACAAATGCATTTCTCTTCTACTTATTAAAAAAAAATTAATAAGCTTGCAAACAGATGAAAAACATCCAGTGAATACCTATTAAGAGACTGCATCTGTGCAAGTGGTGTTGCAATGTTATTAATGAGGCCAGGAGAATCTGGCAGCATGCACAGCTCTCCCAGGACTATGAACACCAAACCATCAACTGGGACAAACTGCCAGAGCTCTGCATGCTCAGCTGAGCACCTTTCACATACATTTAATCAACTTAACTACTAAATGGTGAAGTTATTTCCAGACCTTTCCCATTATCACAGAGAATGTAAAGAAGAAGTTAGTAAAAGTGTGACAAGAAAATACGTTCTTATATACTGCAAGGGTTATCTGGAGGTACTCTTTGTGAACCTACTCTTCCCCAGGTTAGCTAGCTGCGAAGTGGCATGTTTGACATGGAGATGAGCAGCAGCACATGTTGAACAGTGCATCTTAGTAGGAGATTTTTCTTATTTCAACTTTCCAAACTTATAGCATTTTCACTGGATATGGAAAATTCACGACAGCCCTTACACTGTCTTAGCACTTCTTATATGTGATCAGTATTATTTTTTGTTGGTTTCTTGGTTGCAATGGCTTGTTCTACACTGATGATAATATTTCATCTTGAAGCAATGTTTCAACTTCAGTTTTGAACTACAGGTTCAAGACAAGCCACAAAAGTAATTGACTATTGCTGTTGAATCAGTGCAAAGAAAATAAACCCTGCTTGACTTCTGCCTATATTTGCAATGAATCAGCAGAATATTAGATGGAAAAATCAGGATAGACAGTAATAAAGGCAATAAAACATAACTCCAATAGTGACAAAGAAGTACTAATGTGACTACACTGAAAAGTGATATATTGCATCTAGAATACTATGTTCACTTCTGATTCAGATGAAGAAAAGAACAGTCAGGCCAATTAGAGATGTGGAATTTTATTTAGGATAACAAGAACTTGGAAGCTTGAGGAACAGTAGAGACAAACTGCTCTTTATAATTTTGCCAGCGGAGTAAAAACTGTAACTTGCAAAGAGAAATATAGTGTCAACATATTGTGTCTACATACATTTAAAGTCTAACTAGAGGAAATTTTCTTATATGTAGCTGTAGGATGTTCTGAAAATGCATTTCAGCAGGAAATGAGATCTAAATGTAAAATCTAAAAACCTCAGCAAATTTGAAACGAAGCATGGTCAACCTGTATCACCCATCTGATCTGGTTGTTTGTAGTATTTGGGGTTGGACTTAATGCCTCTTCTCATTTATGAAACAGAAGGCTATTTTGTGAACATCTACATGAGACCATCAAGTGGAAAATCACAATGTTTTCTTCCTTAGTGCTGGCCCTTTCACTTTACTTGCCTGGAAAATACTCTTTCATCGTGATGTCCAAGTGCTTATTCTTTCTACTCATCCTGAAATGTTATATAAGGGTGGATACTATAAACAGATGCAATGTTTTATGAAACACATACTTCAGACAGCTATGAGACTTGAGGTTAAGGAAGTTCAGGTAATACAATCTCCTCCCTGCTGTTTTGGAGTAGAGCAGTAGTAAGAACTGACAGTTGGTGGTTCTGAGGATGCCTAAGGATTAAACTTTTGTATTCATCTACAGAACCTTTCTACAAGCAATGTATACACTGTTTGCTCTCCATAGCCTTATATTTCTTTTCCAGATTTTAAAATTTTCTTTTTATCAGAGAACATTTGGCCTTTGGGTTAGTTCGCAAAGGAGCATCATTATGCACTGCTGTCACCCACATACAGCCTTCTTTTCCTTTACCAACACAGGAGCAAGCATAATTTTTTCCACATTTCAAGTGGTAGCAGATTTGAGAAAGTAAACAAGTTATCCTTGAAATGCAGTTTGCAACCCTAGGAAAATACTGCAGTGAAGTTACCCTACCTTCCCCAGGATATCCAGCCTGAATGGTATCTTTAATTTCACTACAGAGACAAGAAATCTGCAAAGCTGGCTGAATTCTTGCCTGAAGTAGATGCTAAGAAACAGATAATGGAGTTACAGAAGTGAAATTTGCACCTCCTCTTTCACAGCATAGTATTTTTAACCTAACTTTGTATATTAACAACTGTTAGTAGTATGAGCAGGGAAGATAACATGACCTCAGTGGAACATCAAACATGGAAAATAACTATATATAACTAATAAGTAAGATCACTAACAGAAGAAAAAAGAGGGATGAAATATTTGAGATGTTTGACGTACTGGTCTTCTGAAATGCAGTGGGTAGCGATATAGCCTCTGACTAATAAAAATACTGGTTACCATATGTTGAAGGTGGGTGAGGTTTTTTTAATTGTTATTATAAACATGGATTGCAGTGTCATCAGACCAAATCATCATCAAGGCAGAGATACATGGGTGTCTGTGGTCAGAAAGAGTTCCCTAAGAAGTGGTTGTAACAAACTGTGGGATGCCTGCACAGGGATGTCAGTAAAAAATCTCAAGTATCCACTTTGTTGATAGCAATGCTTAGCCCTGTCCAGCACTTTAGTGTCTCAGAAACACCACTCATTAGTGACACTTGTGTGTTATAAATTATTATCCCTATGTAAATTACATATAGAATATTAATAAGGAGTTCTGCACAGCCTTGTAGCAAATCAGCTGGGGAGACAGCAAAAGCTCTGAGGGGTTTCTTGGGTCTCAGTCCCACACTCAGCTTAAAAGAGCAAAATGCCAGTTTGTACAGTTCATAAATTAATTATTCCCCAAACATTCTGGCACTCCTCTTCCCATGAGAGAAAGAAATCAGGAGAGCATCCAACTCACCTCCAGTGAGACACAAGAAAAGTATTTTTGCCAATAAATAACCAACAGGAACACAACAACAGTCCTCCCAGCAATGTGCTTCTAAGTAAAACAGCACTGAGCAGTGAAGTAGAACAGGAAAGAGAAAGTATAGTAAATCTTCTTAGGAGTAACATCAGTTTTAATATCCAAAACTGGTTGACTTAACATTTTTCTACCTGTTTCAGTGTTCACTGTTTTGTTCTAGAGCTGCATAAAGGCTTTGTGTGCTAGAAACCAATCAATTTTAACTTCACATGTATAGCTCATGCATCGTTGCGTGCAAAGTGATTCTCAAACAAGCTGCAAAATAAAACCAAGTTAGAAAGGTTGCTAAAAATAGTAATTTTCAAGCATGTGCAAAATTTGCAAGGTCTAATAGGTGTCAGTTTTGCTTCTGGTAACAGACAATTCAAACAAACAAAAACCACAAATCCCAAAGGAAAAACAATTGCAGTAACTCGTTCAGGTTACATCTCTTGGTGCCTTACCTTTCTCAGAAAGGTCAATCAGCTCCTGGTGGATTCGATGTCAAAACCAGCAGAAGGCTCTATAGGTGACACAGTAAGTACCACTTGCCTTGATATTTAAACAGTTCTTGCCTCATGCCCTTTCAGCATTGAGCTGGGTATGGGTAGCTCAAGAACACTCTACTTTGGTTCTCCCCATGTCATCATGCACCTGATAAATATGTTGTATTTTACCTGCTGGTCATTTAACTTCCTTTGTATCTCCTCAGAGTCACAAGTTTCATAGACGATAGGTTTGGACAGCTCTGACTCAATGTGGGCAAGCCAAGATCTCAGGCTACTCATGTTCTTATCCAGCTGCTGCACTGCAACGAGGGTCTCCTTCAACTTCTTTACCCTGTAAAGAGAGAGAAACAGCAGCATAAGTACACCCTGAAGGAGAATTTCCACAGCATGTGTTTCAGGAAGTTTTAAGAGAAATATAACTTAGATGGCAAGTTTTGTTCTGAAGTCTTCCATTATTAGGTAACAGAAGTATACTATATGTGCAAATATAGTATACTGCATTATAGTATACTGCATTCATAGGTTGAGGTTAAGAAAAATTAAAGGCTTACTATGCCAGACAATATTTTCAAGGCTTCTGTACCTTTATCACTTGAGTTAAATATTTGTTAAGGAAAATATTTTTTTTTAATGAAGTTGCACATATAAAAACCCCAAAACAATTTAAGTAATTTAGCTGTGCGTTTGACCAATAGATGACAAAAGTTCTTATTAGACTACAAATAACATCCATTTAACCAGTAGTGGTGGTGGAGTGCATTGACTGAATAGGTCTTTTTCATCCCAGTGACTTCTAAACATTGAACTAAGTATCACAGAATGGTTTGGATTTGAAGGGACCTTTAAAGATCATCTAGTCTAACCCCCCTGCAATGAGCAGGGACATCTTCAACTAGATCAGGTTACTGAGAGCCCCATCCAACCTGGCCTTGAATGTTTTCAGGGGTAGGGAAACATTCCTCTCTGTGCAACCTGTTCCAGTGCGAAGACCTGTCCCAAAATAAGTAAGTTTTAGAGAGAGAAATCTAGTTGAGAACTTAGTGAAAATTCCTGCATGGTTACATAGCAGTATTTTTCTTGAGACCCTGACCCAGCAACAGCAATGGCCTGGAAAAATTAAATGGGGATTTTTTAGTCAAGGGAACATTAAGATTAGAGAGTGAGGAAAATTTGACTGAATTTCCTTCAGCCTGTTTCAACTGCAAAAATGACTGTTAGTAATACCGTCCTTAGTCCTTCCTTCTTATCCCCATGTTACATAACATACATTAGTGCGTTCTGAATCTTTTATGCTTCTATTATTCTTCCACCTAAGTGTTTCAGTATCAGAAAGCTTTAAGAGATGAGTGCAGCTGAGAACGGACTGACTAAATAAGGTTGAAATATACAAGACTGCCAGATTCATCAAACAAAACTCCACCTGACAATCCTATAATTTGAACATAGCAATTCTCAGTTTTTCCATAACACTAACCATCAAATTTATCAGTTGTTTCCATATTTAAAACAGTAGGTGCAGCTGACCATTAAGAGTCAAATATGGGTGTCCTTTTCTTACAAAAAAAAAAAAGAGGAGAGATCTTAATGTCAACTTTAAAAACTTAAAAGTTAAATATTTCAAATTTTTGTCTCTTTCTAGACCTCTCTTTAGATCACACTGCGGCTCTTTAGCACCAAACACACTTAAGAACAGTTTGAATGCATCTTTTGCCAGAGTCTCTGACCAACAGCTGCAGGACTGTGATCTGAAAAAAAATCTTGATAATTTAGAAAAAATCTGTGTAATCTGAAAATCTGGCTATTAAGGGACTGAAGTCAACACAATCCTACTGAAAGACTGCCTTAGTCCCTATGATCAGGTTATCCCAAAACACAGCTTATGTTTAGCATTGGAGAGAAACTATGAGAACAACCAATGTCTGGGGGAACCATCTCCTCATCACCTATGGTTTGTACATACAGTGCTCTGTGGGTTTGGACAAATCAAAATTTGCTCATAGGGTGAGCAAGAAGGTTGGTTATCACTCTTTCAGAACTCACATACAGCTTTCCAGTCTCTGACATTAATTAAGAGGAATGAAAGAAATCCTGCCCATTTTCTGCTTAGATTTTCAAGGCTGGATGCTGCTGATCCTTTGCAGGAATGCTGGAGTGGGGAAGGGAACAATGAGTCATGCCAGCCCTATGTAGCAGCAATGTCACTCTATCATTTGCAAACCCAAGCTTTGGACTGTTTTTTTTTTTTTTTGTTTGCAACTGTATAGTGCCCTAACCTCTGTGCTGGATTTTATTTACATTTTGCCTGCAACACCTGATAAAAGGCCTGTCCTGTTAGTTAGAAGATGCCCTCTTTGACTCAGGCAGACTTCATGGAAATATATCCCTGCCAGAGCAAAAAACTACTCCAGCCCAGAGAGCTATTTTCAGCCACATGACTTAAGTTACCCAACAGAGAAAAAGGTAAAAAGCATGACATACGAAATAGAACACTCCAACCAAACCCAAAACCTACTGCTAAACTTGCCTTCCCGCCAAATTGTTGCAATTCCCTGTAAAAAAAAAAAAAAAAAAAGAAAGAGAGAAAGGGACAACTCCCTTCCTGCCCCCTGATACATTTACTGTTAACACTGTTCTTTTTTTTTATACCCAGTCTAACTTAACAGGTTCCTTGCCCATGGTACAAATAGAAGCAAATAAAGAAGTGTTTCTGGGAGTATGTTGGGCTTACTTCAACATATCTGTGAACAAATAATAGATGCTATCCATCATGTCTATGAATATTCCTTCTGAATTTTAGAAGGCAAGATGCCTATGGTCTTCATCTCAATATTGTGCCTGTGTACAAATAATGTCTGCTTAGAGACAACGGTCAAATTATAAACTATACGAGTATGCAGAATCCCCAGCCAACTGTAATTTTGACCTTTTGAGATTTCATTTACAAGATTATGTTTAAATAGTTAATTATTCCAATAATCATCTCGTGCCTTTGTTGCAGCACTATGGCTGTTAACTGCAAGAGACTTGAAATAACTCCTCTCCTTGATAACGAAAATTCCACACTGAAATCAAAGGGTTGGACCCATGACATGTTTTTTTCAAAGGCTGTTTTTTATATAACACACACGCACACATATCAGTCTTGCTGCACTTTACAAATACTTAAGACTCTCAGAAAGGAAAATACTGCAGAATTCAATTGTTTGTTTTTATGATTTACTAATGAAAACTTACCTGAAAATTGGAATGGGCTTATGATGCTTATGTTTTCATGTTTCAATTACTGCATCTTGGTTTCCCCAAGAATTTAATAACTTTAAAATGTCTATTTTATATTAAGAAAAGGCAGTGAGAGAACAACTGGGAGCCGAAATTAAGCACAAGTACCTTTAATTCAACTAGTCCTAAATTAGCCTTAGATTCAACTTAAACCTAAACAGGAACAATGCATCATATAGAACTCATAGCTACGGCCTTAGTCATTTAGACAGCTGGTTACTAATATTAAACTTTAAAAGCAACACCAAAGAAGTCAGCAAGAGCATGTTAGCTAAGTCTGTACAAAGCCAGTAGAAAGCAGAAAAGGTGGTGGTTGTTTTTTTTTTTAAATCTACCTGGAACTTGAGACAGAGTTTCAGGAAACACTCTATGAAATAGTGAAACACATTATATAGTATTAAAAACAGGTTTTTTTTTTAAAAAAAATCAGGTTTAAAATAACTTTTTTATGATTAAAAAACATTACTTGTCCAAAGTACAGTACTACTGCATACCATGACACTAAGTACTGCCAGTTATATTTGCTCTTCAGATCACAGTTTCCCCTTTCAAAGAGTAAATTACTAGAACTCTGAACAACCCCAAAACTTCCAGGAAAGATAATGTAAAGAGGGAAAAAGAGCAGCTGAATCAAATATCCAAGATGATGTAGGCTGAGTTCAAGTATTACATGTAGTTACAAACAGTCATTAATATGTAAAGGACAGACCAGCCTCAGCAAGTTAAGTCTGAAATACTTTCTTTACAGCCTCTCTCCTTCTCTGCCTTTTGCTTTTAGCCATGCCCCTTTGATGACACTAACAGTGAGCAGACAAATACAAAGTCTGCTTTCTCTCATGTGTGTACATGCTCTTGTATTTAAAAACAGCAGTAAAAACATTCTACAGTTTCTTTCAGACAGCTAAGAGCATTTACTAGTCTGCATCAGTAACAAAAAGTTATTCTGGGATCCAAAAGTACTAGCTGTAAAGCAAAGTGTGCTGTTATTACTGTCAGCTATTTTTACACTGACCAGCAAACTGTAATTTCTTGTTAAGATATTGATTTCTACATATCAATATTTCAATTAGATATAGCAAGCCAAGACTTCAGAAAGAACCGTATCAATCAAAAGCAAACAAAAATAGCTGCCTGCCTTGTGATATCACAATTACAGTCTGGGAGATCTGAATCCACACTGCCGTCCTCCGCCATCCTCACAGCATGCAAGTCCTCTGCCACCACCATGAAATTTTCCAGCATTAAAACAGAAGAACTTCCACTCCAAAAGTCTGCAAACACTGTGCTTTGGGCGGGGGGAGGAAAGGGGACACACTTCTCTTTGCTGGTGAGTACTGTACAGAAAATGTTGCATGCCAAACAAATGTTAGCAGCCGTTGCTTGATAACATGAGACTGAATGGTGACAAGTGGTCATGTTTCTAAATAAAACTTGCATTCATCAACATGTGCCAGACTTATCTCCAGGAATGTGGACTGTGAGTGCTAGGGGAAGGGATGAAAACACATACAAAAAACTCTGCAAAGCCTAAGCAGTTGTAGCAATAGCACTGCTTCCTGGTTGTAAACATCTGTAACCATTTTTGCACTGGGCTGACATATCAGAAAAATTAATCTGAAAATGTTCTAGAAGGACAGAAACAGAAGCCTCTGATGCAGAGACACTGCTACCTTTCTGTAGCTGTCTCTTCTGCAGTTGCAGACCTCTTCATAATGGAAAGGCAATTAAAAAAAGTGGATAAGGAAATAGAATGTGAGAAAGAATGAAAGAGTATTTACAGGTGAATGGAGAAGTTCCACTGCACAGAATAAAACTAACAGGTAAAGATTCAGACTGGATGCATATTACCATACCATATTACTAAAACATTTTAGTAGAGCACTTTTTATTCATTCACAGCTGTAAGAAACAAACCAGTAAAAAAAATGCTCCAGGCAAGGGATGACTGTAGCTTTGCAGAAAAGCATGCAGGCTCTAATAATTTATTAACGCTGTCAGGTATTCAGAATATGAAGAGATGTATTTTATTCTCAACTCCAGAACAATTAATTTGCATTTACAAGCTGAGTGCAATGAAAAACATGTTATATGATACATTCCAAACTCCAAAATATCATAACAGGAACACATCCCAATATATAACAACATAGTCTAGAGAGCCTCTGGAGCCTGCTAAAAATTATTTTGGGAGATTCAAAACCTTTTGCCCAGTGGGAATTCAACATCAATACAAGTACTTTTTACATACACTTATCAACAACTTGGGCTTTAACTGCTCTCATTCTAAGCTACAGCTAAACTAGCAAAAGTTCCACAGTCTAGCACCAAACCTCTCCACTATTTATTTCTCCACTCCATCTATGCAATGTTGAAATTTGCTGAGTTCTTCTCCCTTCAGTAAGCAGTGGAATGGAAAGGGTCATATATTTAATGGCATACAATAGTGCTGAATATGCTAGTTGAGAAGGCTAAGCTGAAATGATCTGGAAATAAAAGTAAATAAATATTTTACATAAATTAGTTTAGAACTAGGACTTGAAATCCTGCTTCATGATAACAGAATGAGAAAGTTTAAATGTATATAATATTGCAGTTTATATCTCCCCACCCCAAGAATGATACAGAATTCATGAACCCTCACCTGTCCCTATAGAGGACACTAAACTCCAGTACTGAATAGACAATACAGATCTTTTAAGGATGAGTTTTACAGTTCCCGAATGCAAGTGTTTTTCACTAGAAATTTCCTGAAGGAATTATTTGAATATTTGTCTGAGTAGGTTTTTTAAAAGAAACACAAAACCACGGCAAATGTACTTCATATTCAACAACTGCTGATGTATCACATCCTCTGAAATTAGCATGCTCCTCGACTGTAATGCACCACTTCCTGACTTAATTGTTCTGTAAGAAATATAATGTTCATTACTTTAAAATGAACCACTATAAAAGGAGCTGGAGCCACAAGAATGCTTCTGCTTACATAAAATTTACTGCTCCCATGCTTACAGATTTCAGAGGAGGAATGCAGTGAAACCATGTGAAAAAAGATGATGAAAATAAACAAACCCTTTTGTTGGTAACAGGACCAAAGTATTCTAGTTCGTGTGTCCTTATATCACAGAAGTGTAAAATATAAAGTATGCACATATTTTGTGCAAAATCATTGTCGGTAATGGGAGGAAGGCTGTAGCACGACTCAACAGAAAGTATTGAAACAAATAAACCAGTTTCTTCACATATCAAACAATAATCCTGTGCTTCAAGTTATGAAAATTGCTGTTATATTTTTGACCTTGAGTAAAAACAGTCTTTCAGCCCAATATTCATACATCTACTTGCAGTTGCTTTTCTTTATCACTGAAAAAGTAAGCAGGCAGAAAAACTAAGACTTAGTTTTGGAACGGCTCTGCTCAAATCCAAAACTACAAATGCACGGTTTTGATTCCTCTGCCAAGAATTTTTTAGAAAAACTACATTTGCACCCAGTTTTAAGCACTCATCTGGAGTAAGATGGTACTGGAGCAAGGCTCACTAAAATCTGACTGCTACCAATCCTATGTCATTCTAGCAGGTAATGTTTTGAATTGACTCTTCCTGAAGAAATTATGTCAGGTACCACAAAGTAAAACAGCAAAGTGAATTTCACAGAAATGTGTTGATGGTTAAGAATAAACTCATTTCACAGTTAATGAAGAAAAGGCAGATAGGAAAAATATATTAAATTCATGACATGCGGCATATTAATTTGTCTCACATAGCATTTAGAAACTAAATAATTGCTTTACCTGGCTGCAATAAGATCTAGAAGATGTTGCCACCTGTCATTGATCTTGCCAAGTTTATACTCAATCTCTGATGCCTTGCTCTCATGGCTGGCTTTAGCAAGTCGCTCTCCCATTTGCTGGAGCTGGATTTTGTTCTTCTGGGCTACAGCAATTTCTTCTTGATAATCCTGGACAGTAAAAAGTAATCCAGAAGTCAGGTTACATATTCTGAATGCTCTCTGCTCTACACTACTAAAGGAACCATACAAAAATATGAGTGAACGTTGTGGTTTTGGTGATTGGTACAGTGGGGAGACAATCTCTTAAATATTAGATGTACAACCATGAAAAACTTTATTAGAAGAATGAAAAAAAATTAAAAAACCAAATATATCAGCTACAGTTAAACTCATTACAGGTAATTCTGATTGGACATTTACTAAACCATTCAGATGCCTTTGACTTTGCATTCACTTTATTTTCTGGTATCCTGGGAGGTCATACCTCAAGAAAGACAGGAAAATGCTGCACAGCAAGAGAAAAACAAACACAGTCTTACCAAAACTTATAAACATCAGCGTAAGGTAAAACCTCACTTTTAGCTAATTCAGTATCCTCTTTGCAACACAAAACAAGTAAGCAGTTGAAGAACAGTATGCAAGTGTACACACATTGCACTATACCTTTTTAAGTTTCTCAATCATTTCTTCTATGAGGATGTCACCATTTTGAGAAACCTTACTTTCCATTTGTGTCAACCACTCACAGAGCTCCTTGTTCTTCTCACTGAAGACAGCCCACTCATTCAGTCTTTCACTAACTTGTTGTCGACGTAAGGAGACCTTAAAACATTTGCAGAGAGTAAATAAAAACAAAATAGTGAATGTATTTAAGAAATGCTTCAGTGTGAACACCTCTGGCTCTGCAAAAGTGTTCCAGCCACTTATTTGCCATTAAAACAAACTGGAGTTGTACTGCAAAAACTTTGTGTGACTCCCTGTAAGTTTAGAGGCAAGTGTTAACCTCAGGTTTCCTGGTAGCTACATCCTATGCATTGAGAGAGGCATTCAAGTGTTACGCTCAGTAGCCTGTCAATATCTTGTTTTATGTCTCTAGCCCAAAGTTTTCATTAGAAGATAAAGAAATTTTCTTACAATTTTGGTCACTTATAAAATGTTATAAAGTACATTAATGGCTTCTTTTTCCTCTAAGATATTAAACCAAGAGGAAGATACAAATGCTTGACCAAAGGAGAAAATAGATATATACATACTGTAGGCCAAACTCCAAAAGACTGTGTGATTTGTGCATGAGCATGATTTGTAAGTACAATCACAAAATCAAAGATACACTATATTTTGCATAAACAATTTTCTACTTGAGTTCCAATACACTCATTTAATTTCTCCTGAATGGGCATGACACCTTGAGAGGCTCCAAAGGACTGAGGCATGCCCTGACAAGAGAGAATAGGCATAAAATATCTAACAGGCAAATGTTGCAGTTAATAGAGGAGGAAGGAAAACATTTCTATGTTTAAGAAATTGCTATAGCAGTGGTACATTTCAGTCTATGAATAGTAATAGACAAAGACAGGCACTGAAATCAAAATAGCAGCAAAGGGTGAGCAACAAAGTCATCTCTCCTGTTTCAGACATTTGTACAACTACTTACTTCCTCCCCATTGTAATCTGCGTTGTTTCTGAACTTCAGCCTTTCAGCTGAGAATACGAAGCCTGCATCTGCTCTTTCATAAACAAAAGTGATGTGTTCTTTAACTACTGTGTTAGGTTTAACGGGGGCATACACATGATCTCACATTTCCTTTTTGCGGTTCTAAACTTGATGGCAGCTTTCCGGAAATAACCAATGGTTGAACAAAGTGTTGCACTAGGTTACATCCTGAAACATCCAGTATGCAGAAAACTAAGAAAAAATTTCTTTACTTGTCCCCCTTCTTTACCATAAGCATACATGCACTGACTTTACTGTACCTACATCAGCTCATTCAAATGCAACTAACCCATTACAAGTTCTGTGGTGTTAACTGTGAAGGATCTTTCCTACTTTGGGGATGTTTATGAAGCTTTCACAGGTACCTTACATGAAGTAACTATTTCAAAGTTAGCCCTGATATATCCAGACTGCAATCTTTACTGAACTACAGAAATATCATTAGGATAATCTGAAAAGTTGAGTGAGGGAGACTCCACTACCTGGATTTCTAAGTGCAAAATGAGGCAACCAACACACTAATAGCATGACGCACCTGAAAAATCAAACAATACTCTTCAGCTCGTTTTGCAGCTAAGCAAGTCACCCTCAGACTAAGAGAAATGCATACTCCAATGTCTGAAGCAGCAGGAGCTATCAGTATAACTGGAGGTACAATACAGTAATGTTGAGCAGGGAGGGGACATCCTGTCTGAGCACACCTCCTCCACCAAAGCAAACTGTATTACTTCTGTTTTTCCCCCAGGCAGCCATGCCACAGTCCCACAGCACACAGTGTGACTTTTTTTGCTGGTTTGTCAGCACTGCTTAAATATGACCTCATGGCGATAACAAAGTTCAAGAGATCTAAAACCACTAGCAATAACTAAAGGAAGCATTTCAACTGATGTTTTCCCTGATTCAGCACAAATTCAGTTTTGAATCTGAGTGTGCCTACATGCATCTTTTCTAAAAGCTGCCACTTGCATTCAATTTTTCTCCCAACATTTTGTAGTCTGAATCAGTGCTCAGTACTATACTTGCCTGGTGGCACAGCTCCTCCCACTGTCTGTGTAGAAGCTCTATGCGCTCACTAAGGATTGAGATATCTTCTGCGCTGATATATATAGACAGGGTTTCCTTCAGTAGAGAGAGGTGTGCAAGGTCATCTGTCCATCCTTCAACAGCATTCTCTAACTCCTTAAAAGAAGTGCACATGGAAAAAAGACCAGTTTGCTAACAAATAAAAATCTGAATGTGTTGATGAAGCATGAAGACAAGCATTGATATCCTACTGAATTTAAGTCATATCTGAGCAGACCCACCATTCAAGCAGACTGTTTCAGCCCTGTTTGAAAAAATCCCACCAACTGCATATGTCCAAATATCTTCAGAGTTATGAGAGGTAACTCCCCAATAGAGAATGTTATGTCAGCCTTGTAACAAGTAGTCACAAACTAATATATTACTCAAATCTCTCTAAAGTTCAAAGGTATTTGAGAATTCCAAGTATTGGTTTGGACTTCTCTGTGCTGAAAATATTTTCAAGTTGTAATCCATTTCTAAACTGCAAAGAATACTGCAAAGAATACTGCACAGAAATGTTATCTAAGATCCCTCACAGTAATCTTACCTCAAATAAAAAGCACTAGACCAACAGTTTAGATACCATGAGTTTAAATTTCAAATTAGAATTTCTAGAATGAAAACACACCAGTATCTAGCGCTTCTACTGTACTTTTCAGACGTTGTTCTGATCTTACTTTGATCAGATCTGTATTTACCCTGCAGGATTTGCATTATAGTGAGATCACTCAAGTATTATGCTTTCCAAATGTTACATGGATAGTTTCTTCTCATAGGGATGTCTGACTGGTTTGCATAGTCAGTAGTGTGAAGCCTATAACAATGGAACAGCTTACTGCACAAATTCAAACAAAGATGAGACAACAGTCAGAGTAAGTGTTTTACCTTGCAACGAATCTGCTCTGCATGCAATTCATCATGGTGTTCTGGCAAAGGTTGAGAAAGCTTTTTTTTGAATGATCTTAGCTTCTCCAGGGAGTCTCCGATGCCCTTTTCAGATTCTTCCCAGTCCTGAAAGCAGAATGTTTATTAGACTTCAATTCAGATCTGGATTATACCTATGTCAGTTGATTTGCCTAATTAACCACTGAACAGTGAAAACTTTTTTTATACTAATAACATGTCCTGAAATCCTCCTCTAAATAATACTCATAGTCTCAGAGCTTGAGTTGTGTCAAATTTTTTGTGTGCAGGTCTCTGCTAATAGAAATACACAAGCCAAAGCCCCTGTTGCCCCAACATTGTCTAGATTCTACTCCATCCTTTCAGAAAAGCCTCTCGGTGACAAAATTATTTTCCACTTCCTTTCTTGAATGTTTATATTAAATATGCCATTGTTCCTTGACAAAAGCTCCATTCAGGTGCATTAATCTCCAGGGAAAAAATGTTGTTGGGGATACTGCAAATTCAGGTCGATTGAAGAACCTATAGTATCTCCTTTAAATTATGATTCTATCAGCTACCCCCAGCTATAGTGTTTGTATACTTTCCAAAATTTTAAATGTGTCTAATGCAATCAAACCATCCCAATCATGTGACAGTATGGTTTTACCTGCCTAGCTTGCTAAAGCCTATTAAAAAGGTACTCACAGACAGAAAGATGTCTAGTAAGTCAGTCAACCCATAAGGAATGCCAGTTGTATGATACCAGAAAATATGGAACTTGTTTCTCTTAGTCTTCGGTTTCAAGATACTCTCCTTCTGACACTGCCTTTGTATTTCTCTCCTGCCATTTTTTTTTTCAATCTATGCCAGTATTTCATGATCATCTTCAGGATGGAGAATTAAAAACAACAGGTCTTACAAAAACCTCTTCTCTTTAGTGTCTTCTTTCTTCTCTCCTTAGTAATATGATCTTACATGACAATAGCCTGTGATTTTCTTAATGCAACACATACTCTTCCAGAATATACACTTATGCTTCCCACATGGTTAGAAGACCACTAAAAAGTCATGTAATTAAGAACACGATAGCTTAATGTAATAAGGCTTGATATTTATGAGATAATTTATGCAATTTGCATGGCAATGTCCCTACTTCTTCACTGTCAAGCATTAAGTTCCATATTTTCATTGGGACAATATACCACGGAAGCTTCAGTCTCTCCAGTAACAGCTTTCATGACTAAAATTTCCTGACATAATTCCCCCACTAGAAGCTGAGGTATGATGAACAAGGCTTGAAAGAGGAAGAAAAAGTTACTTATCTGAACTTTTCCAAAATAATATTTCATTTTCTTGCACTGCTTTGCTTCTTGCTACTTTCAAACAAAACTAAAGTGTAATTCTGTAATTCTATTAGATTTCTGAAACCTCACTAAAGGCACTTGCCTTATTCTATTAATATACACAATTCCAATTTTCATTATCCTCCCTAGAATGAGTGAGAGAAAATCAGACAGACCCAATTTAAATTCCAGCCTATCATCTTCAGTATTTAAAGTGAGGTTAGCAGGCATTTTGGACACTACTTATAACAAAATAAAGTTCAAGTGTCCCTTCTCCAAGATCACTGAAGTTTATTTAAACTAGCTAATACTCAAGACACTGGAAGGAAACACAGACTACGACGTTGCTAGATGGATCTTGACATCGGCATGTAGAGGGAATAAGGCAGGTATATTTTCAGTGCAGCATGTATAAAAATTAACCAGCGTTGTACAAAATAAAATATATTTTACTATATGTTGAAAATAGGACTGGTAGTAATATCCTTTATCGGCAGTGTTCTGGAAATACCAATTAAGAGACATCAACAACATACAAGTCTAGTGTGAAGTACTACCATTCCTAGTTTCAGAGGTGGTGGAATGAAACTGCAAGCTCATGTAGCGTATACGCAATTTCTGGATTTGTGCTTATCTCTTGAGAATGCTTTTCTTCAACAGCATACACAGTGAGAAACCACGAACTTGCTGAAGATGTACAGAAGAAATCACACACTTACTTTCAGTAGTAAAGCAAGCTGTTTCTTTTGTTGCTCCAGTTGGGTGCTAGCTATCTTCCAGCGCTCCTGAATTTCGGTAAGTTCTGTCTGCAGGGCTGCCTCAGCTTCACTGTCAGCAGAGAGCAATAGTTGCTTCCCAGCTTCCACAGTGAGGATATAACTCCCTTGCTGTCTTAGGAGAACTTTCTCTTTAAGCTGAAAATAGCAAGTTTTCTGTCAGCTTTTTCTTCTTAATTACAATTAAGAATTCAATATAATTCATTCTCAAGCCCATACTTTATTTGATTGCATACCTTGGCTTAAGTATGCATTACTGCCCAAATGCTTTACCCTAACCTTTTCACAGTCATTTACTGCAGCAGACTTTTAGAAAATTCCTCCAAGGAGATAAAGTCATTAAAGACTTCCTTCTCTTCATTAATATCAATATCTCCATTGCTCTTAAAGAGAAATAGTTCCTCCTAGAGCCTGTTATACTTATAAGGTTTATTATTATATGTATCTTCCATCCCAAAGGCTTGAAGACACAAGCTGCTCAATAGATACTATTAAGCTCACATTCAGATGGATACTCAAGGTGTCCTTTTTTCTTAGTTAGAATACATTCCTCAAACAGGATATTGTTTTTTTCAGACAGTTTGTGTGATGTTAGCTACAAAGCAAAACCAGAAGCAAACAAGGCTTGAGAAAGAGGGCTGAGTAAGTTCTCTGTTGCATGTTCTTTATGAACTTCATTTCCATCATACTGCTGCTTCTGAGGCTATGCCAGTTCCAAAGACAATTTAATATCCAATATTGCTTTCTGCAAAGCATAGTCTGAATCTAATATATCTTTAACAGTGTTTTAAATGATGAAGGCTGTAAAAAGGGTGGGGATTTGTTCCTCTTTCTTCAAACACACTGGACATACCTGCACTTCATCCAGCAGTGCTCTGGCTTGCTGCAATGGGATGGGAACATTGCCCAGCCCACTCACTAGCTGACAGGATATTTCCACCAGCCACTTGCGCAGCTTCTCTGCCATTTCCCTATAGCGTTGCCACTGATGTATCTGACTGTCAATGATCCCCCTCCTCTGCTGTGCCCGGCGAATTACTCCTTGCCATTGATTGCTTAGAAGAGTCAGCTTCAGATTAAATTCATCCCTATTATAAATAGATAAATAAATAAAAATACATAGTAACCTTCAAATTTTAATCTATTTGTTTAATGAAATAAATTGAAAGGAAAAGGAAGGTGTTTTCTGGCTGTCAATTATGAAACACAAGAAGAGAAGAACTGAAGACTCATGATAGCTGACTGAGGATGAGAACTTCACACTTCATGTACTGGGAGAATCAAAGAGCTCCAATTATTGAGGCCTTAAAAATCCCAGACCTTTAACACATAAAACTTCTACTTTCTCCACAGAAATATATAAAGAAAACCCACAGGTTTTACCAGTTTGGATTAGCCAAATTCATAGTAAATCATGGACATTTCACAATTCACCCCAGATTTACTACCAAGCTCAGAGCAGACATAAGATATACACAGCATTAACAGTATTCCCAAATCCCAATAAATCTATTAGGACCATGATACCCTTAGCAATGTCAATGCATATGCACAAGTGTGAAGCAGTTTTTCATTTATTTGATCACAAGCATTTAAAATAAAATCTCAGACAGCAATGAATTCCTATTCCTTCACATTTAGGCTGCAGGTGATTATAAATGGCAGTAAGGAATCCTCTTGGTAGAGACAAATCTCCAGCTGGCATAAATCAAGCATAACTCACTAAATCTGTCACTGCAGGCTCCTTTGAAAACGTGACATTTTGAAAGTACATCAAAACAGACATATATGTAACATGCTTGATAATACAAGACAAATCTTTGTTAGAGAAGCAGCCTGAAGGCTGTTGTATTCCCAAATGCATTCACACCTTCACATACCACAGAGCATCCTAAAGAACACCGTCTTATTTAAGAACTGGCTAATTAGTAACTTAGCCACAGTGATAGTAACTTCTGCCCCAGAAGAACATGATCTGAACACTGACATCTGATAACTTCTCTGTTTGGAAGTCCCCCAATAGTCTTAAGTATTACTTCACATAACCAACAGCAGCAACAACACCAGGAACAGCTACCTGTCATCCACCTGTCCTTGTTCTAGGAGGTGCTGCCCATCAGAGATAATTGAATGTAAAATCTGCTGGCGGCTGAACATCTCTGCCTGGAATAGCTGTTGTACAGGAAACAAGGATGTTAAAACGAGATCTTACATTTTAATTCTATCTGTTTGCACTGGTAAAAATTAATTTTCATGTATTTTATATAATTTCAAATGAATTTGATGAGAGTTTTATCATGAATTTAAATAGAAACACATTTAAAAATCTTATTGCTGCATTTACTTTCTGCTTCTAGCAATTATTATTTCCTTGAGATTTAAAAAAACTATTAAACAGCTAATATCAACAGGAGATAGGTTTTATGTCTCTGAGTACAATTGTATGATTTGCACTATACTTTACAAAAAATGCAGAGTATTTATTTCATGGACAGGAAGTGTACTTTTTATTTTCTGAGATGTTTAAGAATATTACAGCCCTTTGCCTTGTTAAATTGAATTTATGCATAGATTGTGTATGATAGTGTTATACAAACTTTTAATACAATTTTACACTGTCTACAGAACTTTAAAAGACATGGCCAGCCACGTGTAGGAGCTAGAAATCAATTTTCCACTTCCAATTTTTCCCATTTATTTTCCATTTTTCCCCATCAGTCACAATAAAATTTCACAATACCTGGTTGACCTGGTTACCTGGGAGAAGGCTGAGGTACTCAATGACATTTTTGCCTCAGTCTTCACCAGCGAGTACTCCAGCCACACTGCCCAAGATGTAGAAGGCAAAGGCAGGGACTAGGAGAATGAAGAACCATCCACTATACAAGAAGATCAGGTTTGAGATGACCTAAGCAACCTGAAGGTGTGTAAGTCCATGGGACCTGATGAAATCCATCTGTGTGTCCTGAGAGAACTGGCAGATGAAGTGGCTAAGCCACTACCCATCATACTTGAGAAGTTGTGGCAGTCCGGTGAAGTTCCTACTGACTGGAAAAGCAGAAATATAACCCCCATTTTTAAATGGAAAAAAGGATGATGGAGGGAACTACAGGCCAGTTAGTTTCACCTCTGTGCCCAGCAAGATCATGGCGAGGATCCTCCTGGAAACTGTACTAGGGCACATGGAAAATATAGAGTTCATTGGTGACAGCCAACATGGCTTCACTAAGGGCAAATTGTGCCCGACATACTTGGTGGCCTTCTACAACAGGGTTGCAGCGTTGGTGGATAAGAGAAAAGCAAATGATGTCATCAACCTGGACTTGTGCAAAGCATTGCATGATATCCTTGTCTCTTAATTGGAGAGACATGGATTTGATGGATGGACCACTTGGTGGATAAAGAATTGGCTGGACGGTTGAACTCAAAGAGTTGTGGTCAATGGCTTGATGTCCAGGTGGAGAGCACTGATGAGTGGTGTTCCTCAACGGTTGGTACCAGGACCAGTGCTGTTTAACATCTTTGTTGGTGACATGGACAGTGGGACTGAGTGCACCCTCAGCAAGCTTTGCCAACACCACCAGATTTGCGGTGCGGTTGACACGCTGGAGGGAAGGGATGTGCCAACCAGAGGGACCTTGGCAAGCTTGAGAGGTAGGCCAGTGCAAACCTCATGGAGTTCAACAATATCAAGTGCAAGATTCTGCACATGGGTTGGGGCAATCCCAAGCACAAATACAGGCTGGGCGATGCGTAGATTGAGAGCAGTCCTGAGGAGAAGGACTTGGAGGTATTAGGGGATGAAAAACTGAATATGACCCAGCAATGTGCTCTTGCAGCTCAGAAAGCCAACCGTATCTTGGGCTGCATCAAGAGAAGTGTGGCCAGCAGGTCGAGGGAGGGGATTCTCCCCCTCTGCTCTCATGAGACCCCACCTGGAGTACTGCGTTCAGCTCTGGGCCCCCAGTGTAAGAAAGTAATGGACCTGCACAAGTGGGTCTACAAGAGGATCATGAAGATGATCAGGGGGCTGGAGCACCTCTCCTATGAAGACAGGCTGAGAGAGTTGGGGTTCTGCAGCCTGGAGAAGAGAAGGCTCTGGGGAGACCTTATAGTGGCCTTTGAATACTTAGAGGTGGCCTACAGGAAAGATGGGGAAGGACTCTTTTTACAAGGACATGCAGTGATAGGACAAGGGGTAATGGTTTTAAACTGAAAGAGGGTAGATTTAGATTAGCTATTAGGAAGAAATTCTTTACTGTGAGGTTGGTGAGACACTGGAACAGGTTGCCCAGAGAAGCTGTGGATGCCCTGTGGATGCCTGGAAGTGTTCAAGGCCAGGTTGGATGGGGTCCCTGCCCATGGCAGGGGGGTTAGAAATAGATGATCTTTAAGGTCCCTTCCAACCCAAACTATTTTGATTCTATGAATGATTTTAAAACTCTCTGATTGCTTAAATAGGAATTAAGACAAAAAAATTACCTAAATGCTCCTTAAACAAAGATGACTTAAGTATATACTACTTAAATTTAACATAATTTCTTTTAGTAATAGTATATATCTCTAGATAAGGTTGTTTAGGAGTATTCTTGTGTTGATGAAGGTACACCCAGGCATCAGCTCAGGAATGGACTCGCTCCATGTCCAAAATATTTTCAGAGAGATTAAAAGACAAAATATACTGACGCTTGAGATTTTTTAGTAATGTTGTTTGCAGTTGATGGAAGTTTACTCTTGCATGAACTGAGAGTCAATATACCCCAAATTCAGATTTCTTCCCTCTTACATGGCTTTCCACCAGCTCAGACTGTGACGTACCAATCCCTGCATCTTCTACTGCCAGCAAAATACCCACTGGCACCTGCACAATTAAATCCCTCAAGCACATTTTATGTAGCTTAGGACTTTTAGACGATAGACTAATTTTTCAAAATGAGATTCTGCCTCTCTGAATCATTGAGTTAATTTTGAAAACATTACCCAGGTCATAAATTTTCCCATAGACAGTGTCTAATTTCCTTGCAGAAATACTTGATAGTGTACTTTGAATACTCTGGCTCTTATGAATGACTGAGCCTGAACCAGAGGGAAACTAATTGCTATACTATTTCATGAACAAAACCACAATACTGTGGGGTTGTGAATTTCATAAAGGTAACCAAGAAGGCAGAAATTTTACTTCCTGCCACATCTATTTCTGTCAAGTTAGGGGGCATGGATGAAGCACAGGAGGCAACAACATCTCCCAGCACTGCTGACAGATTGAGGCTACACTGAATACAACTTGCTAAAAAACACCAACAAACCCCAACAAAACCAAACTCCCCTAAAGAGACAATTTTAGTATTTTTTTAAGAGTAGAGGGGAAACAAAAGCTTATCAAGCATGAGGAATTCTGCTTCGAGTGGAGACACTCAAGCCGTACCAAAAAGCAGAGACATTTCTGTCAACATCCAATTGCTCTCTGCATGTACACTGTCTCTGTACATAAAAGGGATACTCCATTACGGGGATCACTTGCCACCCCAATTTTTTCTCATATGTAGTTCACTATGAATCACAGAAATAGGATTTCAAAGAGGGTGGAAAAGAGGGCAGATGTTGGAATGCACAATACAAGCACACTGGAAAAAATTTAGTAATTGTGCTGGCAAGGAACTTCCCCTTCCCCTGCCAGCACTTTTTCAAATGCTGATAGACTTATCTGATGCAGATGCCAGTGTTACTGCATAATAATTGAAAAAGATATCACCTCCACTTCGCTGGCTTGTAAATTTCAGTGGAAAGTTATTTCTAAACAAGGCCACTGAGGTAGCTGGGGTCCTCTTTGAATAAACACCAGCAAAATTATAAGTCAGCACTTTAAAGCTGATAACAGAGCTGGAGGCATTTCAATATCCATTCTGGGAATGCATGTGGAGACAGAATATTTTTTTGTTATCTTCAAAAATACAAAGCAAACCAATGTGAGAATTCATCTCAAACAGTTTAGTTTTGACCCTTTCGTCTGCAAGGAGTGGAAAGAAAATTCTCCATGAGTATCAGGAGGCACTGCAAAGAACATTGAGTACTGAATACATTTAAGATTATATAAAATGCCAAAAGCTTTAGATAAAGTGCAGTTTGCAACATTTTCTATGGATGAATTGCAGTATTTAGAAAATCAGGTATTAGTTGTCTAAATTCTGAGAGATGACTTTATAGTTGTAATAAAAAAACCCTTCAGAGTACCTGATTAACACTCACCTGAGCTACATGCTCAGATCAAGGTTTCAGGAGAGAATTAACTGAGGTCTCAAGACAACTGAATACAAGAAGATTGCTGTTATCCCCTTCAAAAAAGTTATAGCTATGACTGTACACAACAACAGTAGGAAATTATCCACTTAGACAGTAATGTGTTATGGACATTCAAATCTCAAAGACCTGATATGTCTCAACTTACGAAGACAGCGTCCAGTTACTGCTGGCAGCACTGAGAGGAAATCAAAGGGATGATGTTTTTGAAAGCAAAGGCACTTAAATGCTAAAGCAAAGGTATGCTAAAGCAAGCAAAAATGGTTGTGAATTACTTGCTGCTGTCAGACATACATCCAAACACTATGCTGTGAGATACAAGGCAAGAGCAGGGAAAGGACATGACTCTCCCTATGATCTGGCCTGAGTCTATGGGTAGGTCAGGCGAAAAAGTTGTGGGAACTGAAACTACTGCAGCCACATGGGAGCTTTGGTATGAAAACTGACTTGTCTTACTTGATCTTTACCAGGATTCTTGGCAGTAACAATATGGGTGGAGAAAAAATGTGCATCACTTGAGTTCACTGAAGAATCATAAATGCATCTTCTAGTAAAAACTCTAAATTGGTCTTTCCCTGCAGCAAAAGCAGGGATAGTTCTTGATTTGTTACAGACAAATGACTCCAGCACACAGTGAAGATCAAAACAGTTTGTTCTCCAAGGAAACATTACCAAATGGAGGCCCAGTGATGAGTTCTGTAACTCAGTATTTGACAGAAAAGCCTTTCTTTAGCATGCTATTCAGATGCTGTATATGTTGGCAATTTAATAACAAATAAACAAACCCATAATAAACTGAAAGAACATAGATTTTCTCCAGTTAGGACTGAAGACAAACGGCCAAATTGCATGAGAATAGTTAGGTTGTACAGGAAGACTGATAAAAACTTTGATTTCCTTGGTACAAGCCAACCTGAAGCAGACTAAATGTAGGGGACAAGCACTCATAGGCATACTCATATATTATACACAAATGCAAACAGTTACTCAAATCCTTCCCCAAACTGGTTATTATTGACAGATTTGTAATGCTTCTGTTTTTAAGTTAAGATATCCTCAAACAGTGCAGGCAAATGTAATTAAATTCAAGACATACTATTATATTACTCCACAAAAGAATATGCATTTCATATATGTATAAATAGTATGTGTTATAGTTATGTATAAATACACATGATAACTTGCCTCATGTGCCCTCTGTTGCTCTAGAAGGCTCTGGTAGTTTCCTGAAATCTCTGCTGCCAGCTTCTGCTCAGTCTGAACTAATAAATCCATCCAAGTCTCACATTTCTCCAAGAAGGTCTGGTGCTGCAGCATGAAAGACTGCAGCTTACTGAAAGACAGAAAAATGGATTCAGAGGTCTCCTCCTTGCACACACAGTGTTAAGAGTAGTACTTTTCCAGCAGAATTCTAAATCGGATGGTAACCTGTCCCCACTCAGCTGCCTCATTCAATTTATTTAGTCAACACTTTGCAAAGTAGAGGTCTTCCTCCTTTAAAATTATGTTTATTTTTCACAAAACCAACATTTCAGTTCAGTGCCTTTTCTCTTTATAAGTACACCAAAGAAAAGGAGCTTTGGTTAATGAAATATCTGAAACGTTTTCTATATTCTGCAAAAGGTATACTTTCTAGCTGTTGTAATCTAAGAAAAGTATACAACAATCTTGAACTATCCCCACCTGAATCTCTCTGTAGTCTGAGATGAGATCAGAGACCAATGTCTGTTCAGGTTCTGCATCCTTTTGATTTCTTTATCATTCAGAGGAAGCCTGTAACCCAGCTCATTAAGACGGTCCAAATCCGGGGCCATGCTGCTGAACTTCAACATTTGACTCTGCAATAACAATAAAAGGGGTAACTAAGAAGTTTGGTAGTTATATTATAGACTGCAAAGTTATGAACTAGCACTCAATTAAATTTGGAATGGCCTTGGTTGCCACCAAGTGGCAAGCAATCCCTACACCAGGAAAAAACTCTTATTTCCAGTTTTCAGCCTCTGATCCCAAACCAGGAGAGGACTTATGTTCATGTTTAAATGCAGAGAGAAGTAAACTCAAATTGCACTGAAGTATTCTGCTGAACTGGGGATTTACTGCTCAGAGTGGCAAAAGTAGGCTAGTGTTTGAAGCCATATGACTATATTGTCAAAAAAGTGAGCCTTTTTCCTTGTTTCTTAGCCTGAATGCTAGGCTGGCAAATTCCAAATTAACTTATTTAACTTTTCATTTTTTGTTTTGCAGTACAGAAATATCCAATTCACTATGTTAGGAAAATGTCCTGGTTTTTAGCATGCCCAAAGTGGAATTACATGTATAGTCAATTCTGACAGTAAAATAGTAGAAGATTAAAATTACAAAAACAACCTAGATGGCAAAGTTCATCAACTTCCTGTCAGATCCTCTGGAAAAAGAGGGAAAAAAAACCCCAACAAAACGACCAAAAAGAGAGAGTGAAAGAGCTCAAACAGAGATGGTACACAGCACAAATATTTCTTCAGTATATCAAGATACCCAGAATGAATAATAAATGACTTCATCCCTAAACTAAATACTACTGAGACAGGAATTACATAAATTCAAAAAAGTCAAGAGAAAACAAGCAAAACTTGCTAAAATTTCCATTCTCATTTTAATTTGATATTAATTTTATTCTAAACAGTTTGCCTGTCCTTTTTATCTTTACTTGGGGGCAAAGTAACATGGACAATCACTCCCTGACTGCCATCAAACTTTTAAATTCTCAGTCTTACACTTTGCATAAATGACAGTCCTTTAATACATACAGAATGCGTGTATGATAATTGTGTGTACACTGTGCTACAAAAAAACAGGCTAACAGAAAAAAAAAATCAACACTTTCCGCATCTATTAGTCACCTTAAGTTCCTCCATTCTACTCTGTATTGTTGAGAGATCAGATGAGTGACTGGGATCCTGTCCTTTCAATATTTCTTCTGCTTCTGTTATCCAGGCCTCAAGGACTTGCAGGTTCTTGGCAAAGGTTTGGTAGTCCAGCACTCCAGCCTTGAATACAAAAGGACCCACAGTTTAAGAACTTGGGCCACATAGCATCCATATTGACATTATACTCCTGGTGATTCTCACTATAGATCTTCAAACAGCTCTACAGGCTAGGAGCAATTCTAACTGCTGCTTTGCTCACAGACTGGAATTACTGGGTTATTTTAAGGTTAGAACAGATTATTTCTGATCATAGCAAAAAGGTAACACTTCAACAAAGTGCATAAATATCTCCTTGCTTGAAACACAACTTCGTCTAGCTTCCTTTTATGAAACTAACTACTCTGCTTAATTTATTGTCAGCAGAGAGAACCACTAGTTGCTATTATTGCAATTTGAAATTTAAAACTTCTCTTACGTTTTCTCTCCTCACAGCACAGTGATGTTATAAGCACATTCTAGTGCTGGATTTCTTGGGTAAATCCTCTCAGCTTTCTCACCCATACACTTTCCTATGGAACACATTCTGCCACTTTTTTTTGCTCTTTAGTACCTGGTGACACAACCAATTAGCAACATTTACCGAACAGGCTTTGACACAAATGGTAGGTACCAGTCTGGTCACTGACATTAACAGGAACTGTAAATATCAATTCTACACAATTATTCAGAATCTCTCATTTGTTTTACTGCTAAAGAACTAGCTGGGAGGAGAGATTGTCTTCAGGGGAGCAGTAGCTGTGGATCCAGCTGTTAGCATTGTTGCTGTCTGCAAAAAGCATGGTGCCCTTGGCATGGAGATAGACACTTTCCTCCATGAAGCTTGCTATCCTCTTCCCAGAATTTGGACCTTCTTATGAGGTCTCTATGCTGGACTTGAGCATATTTTCTGCTCTCAGCTTTGGTTCCCAGGGAAGTCTAGGAAGTGCTGATGAACAGGTACCACCATCCTCTTTTCCCAGGCAGTTTTGCCCAATTTATGTGTTTTCAGGTACCACAAGATTATCAGATTCAAGGACTGAAAACACTCTCTACGTACCTGAAGTACAACCTGTTGCTTGTGGAGAGCCTGTTCTAGGGTTGACAGATTCTGGCTCAGAGAAAGATGATCAGACTGTATAGCTGCTGCTGCTGAAGGCTCCACCTGGCTTTTTAGCTCCTCTCCCAATTCTTGAAGCACAATCAGTGTATCCTGTGCTGTCTTCAAATCCGTGAGTACATCCTGTGGCAACACATTGAATAAAGATATGAATAGTTAACCAGCATTCTGCTGATGTCATCCTCTCCTGATTTAAAGGAAAAGAGAAGTGATCAAACTCCACCACTCTATGAAAAACTTGTATTTACTACTGTATTTCAATGCTGAAGTGTCCATTCACACTCTGTATGAAAAGAAAATGACGTGCAGAATAAAAAAATATGGCAAAGTACCTGTGCATAGAGGAACAGAAAGAAGTGACTGCTCAGCTACATTTGAGCAAGCCTGAGTTACTGATGAGGAAACACTTGAAATAAACCTTTTGAACCTACTGACATGCTGGTCCTAACCAGTGGCAGCCCTCACTGTGTGTCGATTCTGATCTGACTAGACCTCCCTTTTTCTTCTCCTATGAATTACCAGGAGAGATGAAAAAAAAACTGTAAATAGCCTAACATAAAGCTAAAAATGGGACTTCAGGAAATGAAGAAATTATTTGAACTGAAGAATCTGAATTTCCAGTCCAGATAACTATGGCAACAAATTCTCAAAAAGCTTATTAATGTGTTCAATTTTATCCTTGCAATTGTTTTGATTACACTAAGACAATTAAAATTTTAATTTTTGACACTGACACTTAACATCAAATTAAACTAAAAAGAATCAAAATGTAACCAAAGATAGGAGATAAACTATCCTGCTACCTTGAGATACAGTCTTGAAATAGGAAGAAACTCCAGGTTTCAGAGTAAATGACATCCCCAGGACATACACAGTCTCTTTTCATTCAGAAAAAGGGAACAGTCTTGATTGGTGGGAACATAGTCAAAGGATCTTGTGTTTCTTTCTATTATAAGGAACTCAATAGATTTGATAGAGATGTTTTCGCAAGCAAGAATCCCTTTAATAATTGGGGACTTAAGATTGACTCAAATGATATCATTTATCCACTTTCTCCAGAGAGATGACTTCAGATACAAGCTTCTGAAACATCGCCATGACAAGTAATGGAGGGATCATATGAAAAGTACGAGAAACTCATGAGATTTGGGTAGCAGATGTAAAGTTGTCCCTCCTATGCCCGAGACGCATCAGTAAAAAACATGGTTTTATGTAGGTTTTCAATACACCAAGTATAGAGTTTAGTAATGGAGAGCCTCTTGTGATTTTTTAGCCCACAGAGCTGTGAAAAATTGCAAAGCTTAACTGGACATACATTACAGTCCTGAA
This sequence comes from Athene cunicularia, assembly GCF_003259725.1. NCBI lineage: Eukaryota > Metazoa > Chordata > Aves > Strigiformes > Strigidae > Athene > Athene cunicularia. The sequence continues at coordinate 69,767,568 of NW_020799097.1, read as the reverse complement.
TCCAAGTAGTAACTTCATCATCAGCAATGTCTTTGCTGGTGGCAGTCTTCAAGAGTTCATTAGTCTGGTCTTCCCGCTGACGGACTATGGAAGAGCACTGCTGGTAACAGTCCTTGTACCTCTGCCACAGCTGAAGGAGGCCCTTACTGGCACGCAGCCGCTCTGCAATCTCCTGCAGAAGGTTGTTCCACCTGGTGAAGAGATTGGATGAATGATCGAAGACTGGGAGTCCACAGGAACTATCCCTGCTCCTCTACCTCTCTGCTGTTTCCCATGGTCTTTTGGCTTTTAAGAAATTTGGTAATAATCAAGATCCAGACATTTTGGGGGAAAAAAGAGAAAAGGAATCCCAGAAACATGCTGACAGGCTGTTCCAACCTGTCACAGCTGGTCTGATCTGTGCTACATCTTGGATGCTGTACAGTAATGCTTGAGGTCAGAGTTGGAGTGCACTTTTTGAAGTGAACCTCCTGCTATTTCCACTTAGTACACTTCAGTTTACTTCACAGAGCATCCATGACCAACCATGAACTGCCAGTACCAGATTCTTGCAAGGACCTAAGAGGCCCAAAACAGGTGTAAACAAGAAACCATTTCTTCTGCTACAATTTCCTCACAAACTCTGACAGAATATTTAAAATCATAAAGCTCTGTGTCCTTCTAAAATACTCCCAGACCTATTAAAAATTTTAGATTTATATTATCCAATTAAACATCTTATCCCCTTTCAAATTCTCAGCTCCAATGGCAACCAGAAACATATCTTCTCAAACATGCTGGTGTTTACCCAATTGCCTCTTTATTTCCTTACTAAAGAATATCATAATATTTTTCTATTATTATTATATGATAAAAATGAAAATTCTGTCAGTCATCACTGAAACTGTTAAATCCTATATCTTTTTTGAATTGGGGTAAATAATCCCTCCCTTCACTTCCAGATTCTAGGACAGGATGGACAACAGATTAAAATAAATTTGGCATGATTGTGTTTTCAAAAAACTCTCCAACTTTCCACCAAACTAGTTTTTGCTTTTGGATACTGCTTTTCTGTAGCTTCCCTTAGTAAATCCTTACATTGTTCTGGCCTGGATTCAAAGCTGAGGAAGCTGTTTGCCAAGCTACTGGTGAAGGCTTAGACCTTCTTTCCTACAACCAGAAATAGCAACCTAAAATCTTCCGACAGGATTCTCACAGTTTAAGTGCAGTATTATTTTCCAGCATTTTATTTTCTTGGTTGGCAACCATGCACAGAGCAAAACTACTGTACAGTAATGTCCAAGTGCTTTGCTGGAGAAAATAATGTTTTTATTATTATTAATAGTAAATGAGAGAGTTCTGCTCCAGCCATTGGCAGAAGGAATAACCCCACCCACTCCCACAAGCCCCCCAAAAATATAAAATAACAAATAGGAATGATGGAAAACTGAGTCAATGGAGAAATGTAAATTTACCACTGAAAGCACAGTTCAACACACAGACATTTTCTACCTCATATTCACTTCTTTCAAAGTGTTGGTAAGAGTTTCAGTCACTGGGGGGTGACATTCTTTCAACAACTGATTGGTCACAGAACCAAATTTCTGTAAGCTATTTTCTTGCTTTTCCAATTCATCTTGTAGGCTCTAAAAGAGATAGAAGAAAAAAAAAAAAGCGCCATGAGGTATTACAATTGCATGATGTAGAAACAGTTCAAAATAGTATGTATCAATTACATCATATATGTTATGAATACAGAACTTGATTTCATGTTTCATCTAAATGGAAGATTGTTTAATATAAAGACTGCATTACATTAATTTGATTCAACATCAAGCTGTAGCAAGAAGTAAATTTTAACCTAATATTTTCCCAAAATGTAAACATCTTGTTAAAGAAATTATTCTGTACTCTTGCACAAAAGGATTAAGTGCAAGGAACTGCTTCAGAAATAAAAACTTTACTGGTAGAAGAAAATAAATTACATTTTCCTGTTTAGAACAAGATGAAAAACAGCATAAAAAATTTTATTCTGAAAATAAGATTCTTGCTCTTCCATTTATCAATCTGAAGTACTGCTGGCTGGGAAAATGCTCCTCTTTTTTTTTAACCTTAAACATTTTTATGCATATTATTACAGTTTGAACAGTCCAGCAAATCTCAACATGATTCAATAGTATAGTTAAAATCTTAATAAGCAGAAAAAGTAATTTTCTGTACCTACTGTTTTACTAACTCCTCCTCTCTGGCACGTAAAAAATGAAAACCCAGAAGACTGTCTGTAAGGTGCATTAATAGATGCTCTTTAAATCTTGGTTTTAAAAGTGCTCTTCATGCTTAGAAAATTCAGCTTTATATGTGTCTGGACTTCAAATCACACAAAATATATACTGTAAACTTAAATTTGTTGGCAAATACCAACAACACAAGTTTTTATTACTTTAAGCATCTGGAAATGTTTGCATAATTAATTTTTTATTCCAAAGACAACTTTGAAATAAAAGGTTATTCTTTGTAATAGAACAATAATTTTAATAACTTTTAATTAAATTTAAATAAAAATATTTCAATTAATATAAATTTATAATTTTATAACAGAAGTCTCATGGTATTTTATGCTTTTCTTACAGTGAAAAATCACTTGAACATGTGAGTATCTCAGCTTTCAGAATAGTATTTTATTTGATCTTCAATCTATCGCAACCACAGGGCAGCAGTTTAAAATGTGATCTCAACATAACTAGTAGCTCAGAAGCCTGATGAAGCAGAGTGAGAAACTTTAGTTTTAATCATCACTATCATGATTTTAAAACTTTCAATGATTTGACAGTACGGCTCAAAATTTAAAGAACAGCATCAAAAAGAGAGTAAAGATGAAAAAATGAAAAATACAATTACTATTTCATAATATGTTCTCTTAATGTCATGTAATTTTAATGTGTCAGTATGTCTGTACTCCCATTGCTTATGAATGAAAATGTATAGTTATCTGCATCCATGCAATGAGGACAAAATTAATCCTTGAATCCATCTCTAGTATGTCTAGAGGCATGGTATTTTTTTCACCTGAAGGTTATCAACTTGGATTTTCACTGCTTCCAAAGAACCAGTAAGAAGATAAAAACGGGACAAAGAATATCTGGCTTCTGTTAGGTAACCATTCAGTTCTTCATAAGCCTCTTTGTAAATGCTCCACTGATCAAGAACAGATTGCAACAATATCTTCAGTTGGCTAACCTAGGAGAAGGGAGGAAGGGAAAAAAAGTAAATAACAAGCATTCAGGATACTTGATTTTTGTTTAAATTATTTCCTTCCTTTTGATCTCAGTCACTACTTGATCTACATGCCTAATCTTAAATCTGCTGGAGAACAAAGATTTTTACTTAACAATCAGCTGGGCTTATGCTGGGTACAGTGTAAAGTTCTGCTTGATTTTATAAAGCTAGGATGGCAGGGACTGAGAAGATCCAAAGCAGGATCAAGAAAAACTGCTTAAGACATGAAACACATATCCCTAAGGCAGGCAAATCAGCCTATTAAAGTCATCAGAGTGGCTAGTACTAACACATTGCATGCCTCCTGAGAAGGCAGACAGATGCTGATGAAGCTGTCAATGATGACAATGCCGATCTCTTTCTTATTCTGAGAGACCTGTGTGCTTGAAAAAATAGTTACTTACAGATCATTTAGTATCTTTCTACTAAATATCAGGAAACATCTAAAAAGCTTCAATTACAATAATTAAAAGCATTCTTGAAATAGGAAATATTATATCCATTTTATGAGGAGTGTACACACAAACTTGGGGATGGATGGAAACAGGGACACATGCCTTCCTGTACATTACAGGGGAAATCCACTCACTGCCAACTTCTAATTCTCCCTCTCCTCCATGCCCTACTCTTGGAGCAATAAATTGCCCCTTGATGATTCTTTTACCATGTGATCCAAATTGGCCCAGGAATGGTTAATTTCTTGCAGTGTATTCATAACAGCAGAAGAGACTTCTTCGTTCTTGTTTTGTACCAAAGAAAGACCACTCTGTTCTACATTTTCTACTTCTTTTTCCTTTGTTCTTATTAATTCTTCTAATTCCTGAAAAGAAAAAAGAAGATACCTGAGTATTTTTCTTCACTTGGCTAGATAATGCCTTGAGATAGAAAAGATGACCATAAGCTCCTTAGTTTAAAAAATAGGAGAGTCATGCTTTGCATACTTTGGCTTTCTGCTCTCAAGAGAATCATAATTCATCAGCAATTTTATTTTTTACGTTCCCTTTAAAGCATAGTTGTTTCTTCTTAATTTAAATAGAAGCATCTCCTCTACATTAAACTTCTCTGTAATCTTCTGCTCCCATCTAAGAGTCCAAAGCTCATTAAAAATAGGACAGCAGTTTGAATACATGGGAAAATTGTTGTGTCTTCGTTTGGCCTAGAACACTGAGAGGGCTTTTTATTTAGCCTGAAGCTGATTCAAGCCTCTGGAAAAAAATGAATTTTGCCACCCAAGGAAAAGGACAAAATGACTTCCTAGGGAAAGATGTCTATTTGCCATGCCTCCCCCCATGAAATGGAGTCTTTATTCCTTTGCCAGGTCCCAGCAAAGCCGCTTGCCCGAGGACAGCGAGCCTTCCTCTTTTCTACATGACAAGTTCATTGGTGTCCAGCCAATGACAATAAGCAAGAGTGCAGGAATTTTCCTTATTGCCTCCTCAAGGTTGCGTGCCATTGGGAAGCATTAATGAGCTCGATAGGGTTTTGCTCTGCTCAGCATTCCCACACACTAACCCAAGAAAATGGGAAGAAAATTAATGGTTGGTGTGAAAACAAGTGAAGAAAACATTGCTCAGTACATAAGCACTGAGGCCATGACAAACTGTTAGTGGCTTGTCTTGCTGCTTCAGGCAAGTGCTGACTGTGTTGTTGGCTTAAGATGACCCTAGACCAGTCATGGAAATGCTGATTCAAAGTTTGACAGTTTTATCACGTTTCTTCAACAAGTAAAGTGCAGAAGCTCTGGCATATAACATTCACTAGTCACAAAGCCTGTGATCTTCCTCATGCCTCAACAGCATGAGAGTGAAGTTTCAAAATGAAGGAGTGAGGACAAAAAGACTCGATGAGCAACTCTAAGTCATGTAGCATGCTCCCATAAGTTCATTCCAAGACAGCAAACTACGTGTGTCATTTCATGGCATGGTGCAGGGAGATTCAAGGAAGTCCTGCAGTGCTCTGACTCATACAGAAGCTAACACTGGGTCTGAGCAGAGGAGAGATGTATGGCTTGTAGGCTTCAGGCCAGCACAAATTTGTGTTTACCTGTCTGGAAATAAAGTAGCTGGTGCAATATGGAAAACAGACTGTGAGGTGAGAGCAATCCTGTGATACCTCCACATTAATTGGTACAGCTTGTGATCACAGGTTACATTTTAATTTTCTGCAAGCCTTTCCTTACTGAGAGAGATGGATCATCAGGGAAAAAAAAGCAAGACAAAAAACTCTGGCCAAACTGAAAACTCATGTGTCTCAATAAATCACTCTCCTTATGAATGCAAACAATAACAAGAGTGAAGCACTGCCATAACAGATTTTACATTTTAGATAGTGGGGAAATTATTTGGAATAGAATTTTGCCCAGTCTCGCAAACACTTGCTATTAACAGAATCTATTCCTGCACACACACAACCTACTTTTGTCTATATACATATATGTGAGATCATTTTTGCTGTACTGTTTATTCTTAGTCTTTTCTTCGGTATTTAATATTTCTTCGAACTTCTAGCCATGACCTTGTTCCACACTACAACCTTGGAGTAATACATCATTTTTTTACCAACTGACAACAAAGCAAACAATTCTATGTTGTACATAGCAAATGTGACTTTTCAAATTCTGGATCTGAGACTAAAAAACCTTTAAAGTTTGTACAACATTGATCCAAAATTCAGAATGTAAAACAGGAGAGTTTCAAACACCAAGAATAGCAAATATTTCTGGTTCTCTGTGAAAAGGGGTTTCTTATTCATTATTTTAAACTCGTAACTGAATTAAAGACATTATTATTTCTGATTTGTGACGGGAAAAAAATGGTTGTCTTCACTTATTGATATGACACTAGGCAGCAACTAACATCAGTTAATAAATAAACTGCAGCTTTTGTACTAATTGAACTGGCTACTTGGGAATGTCTGATACAGTTATTTCTTAAATGATCTGTTTCTCTGCTGATCAAAGTCTTGCCATTCATGACTGACTCCCCAAGTGTATTTGCTAACTTTCCTGACCAAAAGGATCCATAGAGGTGATAAATCAGATTCAGCTTTGAACTCTAGCCGAGCACAGCCTGCTGAATATGTCAGGCTATGCTAAATTACCCTTGCTTCAGTTGTATGGATTTATTGTGCTGAAACCATAAAAAAACCTGAATTGAAACTAAGCACTGCAGCCAGTTCAAAAAAAGGTCAAAAAATTTGGAAAAAAAATGGACTTCTAACATATCTGGCCTAACGAACTCTTTGCTTTTACAGAAACAAAGGTGGGTTTAATACACTGGTGCGTATAGATTAAATTCTCTTATGTATTTCATTTGAATAGATTTGCAGCTGTTCTGTTTGTGAAGACTCAAAAGGTAGATCGTATTTGTCCCGTTCATTAAATGCATGCAGGAAAGACACCCATATCGAGATAAACATGCCTTCTTACTCCTTTTTAAGGGTATGACATCACAAAGATTTTGGTCATACAGTTGTCCTGACTTGCTCTGGTGTGAAATTTATTATTTGGTGTTTGGTAGAACAAAATACTTTTGAGCAAAAATTATCTGATGCCTGAGATCATGTAGGGGCCTTGTTAATAAATTCAGAAAAATTTGTTTTGCTTATACACCTATAAGATTGAACTCTAAACTGACAGCTCCAAAAGCAAGCTTTTAACTATTTAAAAATGTGCTATTCTGAGTAAGATGTTCAGAATCAACTGTGATACCCTATTCACTGCTGTGTAATCCTTGTATGAATTTTAAACGAAAAACTGAAGTGGCTCTGAAATTTATGTGCCATTATGTATAGCTGTGCATTGCCTCATCCCATCTTTGCCCACAGTAATCACAATTCTCCTTCAGTCGTCTGAAAGCAAAATGGAATCAAGCACTATTTCCTTCTCTGGATAGTTGAATATTTGAAAAAATTGGTTCCTAACACATTTTGAATAAAAGTATAAAACCTCCCCGGATTCTAGCATTTTTCTTTGAATAGTCAGGTGGAAAAGAAATGGGAAAAAGGGAGGGCAGAGGAAAGGCAGTAATCAGGCAGAAAAAACAAGCTTTCGAATAGTTGAGCATGGTGTTCATAGCATCAAGTTCATAAGAATGGCTAAACAGCTATAGGAACACATTCCTTTGATGGTCTTCTAGTTCAGTATGTCTAGTATGCTTGGAAATATCCATGTTTTAATACATAATGCAAATCCAAACCCTACTTTTGTTGCTTTAAAATATCTTTGGGACATTCTTGCTTCTTCCTCCTTTCACATTGCTTGTATTTTAGGAATGAAATCTCTCCCTCACTGAAGTAAAGAGTACTGTCACTGACTTCACTGATATAAAGATTTCACATGGCTTTATCACACGTTGTTTTAACTGTTGGAAAGATAATATTGTTACTTAAAGGGGTTATTACCTGACAGTCTTTCAAAGCATTCTGTACTGAAGCCTGGTCTCCAATTTTCTGTTGCTGTTTCAGCTTCTTCTCTTGGGTTTCAAACCAAGTTTTTAGGCACTGCACATTATTTTCATATTCTGTCCAGGATTCCTGCAGACTTTCCAACAGCTGAATCTGCAAAGAAATATGAGTATATACTTTCTCATACAAATACCTTTATTGTTGTGCTAATAAAATCACAGAATCATCTAGGTTGGAAAAGACCTTGAAGATCATCTAGTCCCACCATTAAACTAACATTGACAGTTCCCAACTACACCAGATCCCTCAGCACTATGTCAACTCGACTCTTAAACACCTCCAGGGATGGGGACTCCACCACCTCCCTTGGGCAGCCCATTCCAACGCCTAACAAGCCCTTCTGGAAAGAAATGCTTCCCAATATCCTATCTAAACCTTCCCTGGTGCAATTTGAGGCCATTCCCTCTTGTCCTATTGCTTGTTACTTCATTAAAGAGACTCATCCCCAGCTCTCTGCACCCTCCTTTCAGGGAGCTGTAGAGGGCGATGAGGTCTCCCCTCAGCCTCCTCTTCTCCAGACTAAACACCCCCAGTTCCCTCAGCCGCTCCCCGTACGACCTGTGCTCCAGACCCTGCACCAGCTTCGTTGCCCTTCTCTGGACATGCTCGAGTCATTCAATGTCCTTTTTGGAGTGAGGGGCCCAAAACTGAACACAGGAATCGAGGTGCGACCTCACCAATGCCAAGTACAGGGGTCAGATCCCTTCCCTGTCCCTGCTGGCCACGCTATTGCTGACACAAGCCAGGATGCCATTGGCCTTCTTGGCCCCCTGGGCACACTGATGGCTCCTGTTCAGCCGGCTGTCATTCAGCATCCCCAGGTCCCTCTCTGACTGTCAGCTCTCCAGCCACTCCTCTCCAGGTGGCTGGGGAAAATAAATCAGTGCTGACCAGTGCCTTCTCAGAATTCAATGCTTTCAGAATTTAAAAACAGCATATGCATTGAATTTTAAATATATCTGCTATTTGTAAAAGAGTTCATAATGAAAAACCTGCTTATCCAGAAATAATTATATAGACATAACTTATTAAAACATGACAAGGTCTTCCCTCATGCCTCCCAGGTTTTCATGACAATTAACGAATTTTGGCATACAGAGGTACTAGTCATGGTAGAGGAAAAAAGAATTAGGGGCTACTTAAGTAAGCTGGACATATAAAAGTCCATGGAACCAGACAGGATGTATCTGAGGGCATTAATGTCATTTCAAGCCTGCTGTCTATCACCTTTAAAAGATCATGATGGTTTGAGGAAGATGCTGGAAAAAGGCTATATTGCAAATCCTACTAGAAGCCATTTCCACATGCATAAAGGACAAGGAGGATCAAGCATGGTCTTATCAAGGGCAAATTGTGACTGACCTAACTGATTGCCTCTGCTATGATGGTATGACTGACCCGGTGGACAAGTGAAGCAGCTGCTGTTTACCTTGGCTTTTGCAAGACTTTTGATATGGTATCCAATAGGGTAGCAAAATTGAGAAGACATAAGCTAGGTGGAAGTTCTACATATGAATGAACTGACCAGAGTTATCAGGCTTAAAGGCTAGTGGTAAGCATTCTGACATCTATCTGGCAGTCATTTACAAGATGCATCTTCAGGGTCAGTCCTGGGGTTGATATTGTTTAAAACCTTCTGCTTTCAGCAGATTCACAGATGACGCTGATTTGGGATAAGCAGTTGATATGCTGGCGAGTAGGTCTGCCATTCAGAGAAATCTCAGCAAGATGGAGGAATAGGCTCATCAATCCTCATAAAATTCAGCAAAGACAGATGTAAAGTCCTGCATCTGGGACAGAGTAACTTCATGCAACAATGCAGGCTGGCAGCAAGCTGGATAGAAGAAAAGGACCTAGGGGTTATGGTGGACAGTAACTTTAACAAACAGCAGTGTCCATTCAGGCTGATGAAGGCCAACTGCATCTTAGGTTAGAATATTGAGAGTGCACCCAGAAGGTCAAGAGGGGTGGTTCTTTCCTTCTCCTTGACACTTGTAACCCACTTTGGGCCCTCTGGTGCAATGGACAGATTGACAAACTGGTAAATGGTAACTAAGGTCATTAGGAGGCTGAAGCACATGACATAAAGGGAGGTTGGCTTCATTCAGCCTGGGGAAAAGAAGGCAGAAGAAGAATCTCCTTGTTCTGTCCACTACTTATGGGGAAGTATGGGAATGATGGAGGCTGATTATTACTGAAGATGCACAGTAAAAAGAGGAGAGGTAACAGTCACAAGTTGCAAGAAGGGAAATTTTGATTGAGAACATGGCAAAAACTTGTCTCCCACAAGAATGGTGAAGCACAGGAAGAAAGTGCTCAGAGAGTTTGTGGAATCTGTGCTTGGAGATTTTCAGAGCTCAGCTAAGCAAGTCCCTGTGCAATCTGATCTAGCTGTAAAGTTAGTTCTTTTTGAGCAGGAGTTTGGACTAGATGATCTGCAGAGGTTTCCAACCATTGTATTTTATAGATCTATACATTTTTGAAAGCTTACTACAGAGCAGCTCAGTTTTTTTCCTTACCTTTTCTGTTATCAGGCCTTGCAGGATCTGCCAACGTCTGTTCATTGCTCCGAGCTGTTCTGCAAAATCAGTTTTGTCGCTACGTTTACTTTCAACATCCTGGCTGCTAATCTGTAGCACTGATTGGTTCACAAAGTCTACCGTCAATTGTTTGCAATTTAAATCTATCTTGAAACCCTAGTAGAAAAGAAGGGAATAAAAAACCCCAAACATAAGTACCATAATTTCTATTTTTCACATATTACAACTTTACCACGATTTAGCTAAAAGGAAATTAAGATTTTTGTTATTTTTATTAAATATTGAGAAAGCAAGCTGAACTATACTGCCTTTGGAATAAAGAATCTGCCTTCTCCACACCCCACCCCCCAAAAAACATAAAATAAATCTGTAAAATGTACTGATATTGGTCTCAAGGATTGGATTTAAGAAAAACTGGGTATATATATAGGGTTTTTTTCAATTTAGTCTCGAAAGTTTTATTACAAAAACAGATAAGATGGAAAGTATTGCTACATATAAAGAAGAATAATAGCCAAGAAGTGATTTTTCAAGAGGCTAGTGAAACAAATCTGACATTGAGAAGAAAATCACTGTGTGCAGATCTATTACAAGAGTACTACTGATCTAGTTAAAGAAATTAAATTGTGTTATATCTATACTCCTCAACAGTTATCTCAAGGTATGGCATCTTCTATTTTTGCTTCAGGTACTGATCAAAACTATCTTGATCTGTAAACCACTGGCCACCTTCCATTCAAGAACAGGCTACACTTTGAGGAGAAGGTGATATTATGCAGACATAAAACAACTTACATAATCTGCAAAGTGCTTTGTGGTTTTGGGTGAAAGATAGATCTAATAAGGTTTAATCATGTGCATATTGCTTTGGATTTACCTGGAAATTAATGTAAGCATATTAAAAATTATATTCCTGCCATAACGAAAGAGTAGAGTAAAAGTAATTTTGGTATCTTTTCCACAGTATTAAATATTACCCAGTTCTAACTTGTGTTCTAACCACTCCACAATGTAAGGCTTTTTTTTTTTTTTCCTTAAATCACTTATACTTTACATATGTATATATATTTAATGGGGATAATTCAAAAGGGAAATCAATAACATAACCACTCAGTACCTTGTACTTCTGGACATAATCCTGAATGACTTTCTGTCCTACTACATTTTTTATATTCTCTTCATCCTGCTGAATGACATTTTCCATGAGGGAAATCCAGCTCATAACTTCAGTGATAGCATGGCGAGAAGGAATTTTGTCCATCTGGAGCTGTAAAGAGAACAGACTTAAAATGCATGTCATGAAGAAAATGGATAAGAATTCCTTGCTTTGCATTATAGTACATTTGCTTTACCTGCTCTTATTATCATGTTACTTTACATCCCTAAGATATCACTGAAGTTTATAAAAGGAAAAAAAGTAAATTAAAAAAAAAGAAAGCTTTTAACAGGAGATGCATGCATCCTAGTAAGAAAAGATATAGAAGGCTTATTTCTATTCCTCTTTGTACAAAGAAACTGGGCCAACATATCAAAAAAACCCTCATCTGCTCTTTCGATATAATTTAACAAATGTAACCGTGAAAGTCCAAAACTAACACCAATTGGTATTAGACAGTATAGATAGACAGCATTTGGACAGAAATGTAAGCTTTCCCACATTAAAACAGGAGTAATGTTGTTCCTATCTTACCTCACATGGATAAATTGAGGAAGGGAGCAACAATCTCTCAAAGGCAGTGCCAACTGTATGGTCTGAATTTTCTGGAATATCAAAGGCCATCACTGGCCGTCCTTACCTGGTGCAGTTTCTCTTGAACTGCTGGGATTTGTGTGAGGAGATCTGTCCACTGACTGTCAATGTGGGACAATCCCGCACGCAATGCTGCTGTATCCACCTTCTTCAGCCTGAGGAGCTGGTTCCCAGTACTCAGGACAGAAGATTTCTGTGATGATTTAGCATCCACTTCTTTTGAAAACTCCTATAAGCAGAATCATTTTTGTGGAAATAATCAACTACTTGTGTATTGTACTTAAATCTTTACCTCAGAAAGCTAAGAATATCCTCCCTTCTCTTTCTATTTGTGTTTACCATCTATACTGGTGAGAATTTTTTTCAGTATCATCACACACTTTACAACCACTGCATATAGCAGAGCAGTGCTTAATGTGCATACACACCAGTTTTTTGAAGGACATCTCACCTACAGAGGCAGATTTTTTTTGCATAGTCACTACTTCAGTGCTGAAAAGAAGTATAACCACATAATTGCTCAACAATTTATTTTTAATCGGAGAGGAAAAAGCTGTCTTAGGTTCATGAATGACTTACCAAAAAGGAGTTCAGATGGTCTCGGACTGTTTCCAGTTCCTGAGGAACTGTCAAAGACTGCTGGCTCCAAAACTCAAGTCGCTCCTTTGCAGATTGTAACCAATGTGCCAATTCATTTGATTCACTCTGATACCTGTAAAGATGTTTAAAGAAAACTAAAACAGTCACCGCCACTTCTTGCTTCCAACTGAGCACTCTCTCTACCCTGTGTTAGAGGAAGATACTGTATGCCAGATTTAAAATAAAAATATTTTCTTCCCTTTATCAAATTTCAGAAAAATGGGATTTACTTTTAAAGATAGGCACGGTAGCAGAAAGCTCTTATTTTAGCTAATACACCCACAATTTCTAACAGTGCCTTTATTTCACCTCTTAGCAAAAACTAAGTTTAATGAAGCAATAGTAACTAGGTTACAAATCTGTTTGGGCAAGCAGTAACAGCACACCACCTCACACACATAAACAGATTTTTAATTTCCATTAGAAGGCTCAATCTTCCAAAAGCTTTACCATAAGGTATCTCAGAGCACAAATCTAATATTTTTTTTTCTAATATCTCCATGTCATTTCATATGCCAAGCAACTAATGCAATGTCAGAATAAATGTCTCCACATAAACTTTATGCTTACAAATCCTTTATGTATCTCTCTTGAAAGGCTAGTGAGCCAACAAGCTAGCGACATTATGAATAATAGACAAAGCTTGTATATCACTTAGAGAGTTCAATTCAAAAGTAGTGAACATTAATAAGGGCAGCTAAAAGCTCCCTTCCATATACGCAATGACACAGACCACAAGAACCCAGCAGTGGCAATGCACCTAAGAGAACACACTGAGGCTACCCATACTATCTGGCAAAGCACACATCCCTTCTTATCAACCTGTACGTACACACATGGGGCTTCTAAATTGGCCATCTAAATAAGATATCCTCTGAATTCCTCCCACCAACTGTTATCTGGGTACAGGTTTTATCATAAATGAGAGACAGCACTTCTGTGGAGCAGAAGCAGGATACTGTAGTCAAACTATCACATATCCTTCACAGTACTTTCTTTTAAATGTTGCATCTAATAGTTCTGGCTTCAGAATTACTTTGACCTGAACAATGCAGGTGAAGTTGTTTATACTGTTCATTACATCAGCATTACCTTGTCCAGTGCTTCAGTATTGTCTCAAGCCTGTGGAGCTCCTTGGTAACCTTGCTGGTGTTACTTAACCACTGTTCTCCTAGTTGGTTCAGTTGACTTTCAAGATCTGAGCAGCTAATAGAAAAAAGGAGCCTTTTCCCATCATCTAGCACTTGGTATAATTTAGGTTGGTATTCATTCAGGTTAGATCTCAGATGCTGTAACGACAAAGGAGATGGTTAGATAGCTCTGGAAGTCTCTGCTACCACATTTCCACAACATGTGGTTTTCTTTTATTGCATTTTGTAGCATATCCAATGTCACCATGGCACATCACATTTTTTCCCTCTGCTCCATTTCTGGAATTCCCTGAGAACCATCATGCACGTAACCTGCTCAAAATCTGAATGTGTTGCAGCAAAACCCCTCCTTTCAATATGTCTATTGACACCTCTTTATGATGAACTCCTCCTTGGTGTAGATATTTTACATCTGAAAAGAACAATTTCAAAAGAATCTTCTGGGGACAAGACCATTTCTGAGCGAAATTGATTAAAATGTCAGAACTTAGCCTACCATTTGCCGCAAACTCTACTGCAATGAAAGTTAAAGGTGTCCAATATCAAGTTATTAACAGTGGCCACTCTTCAGCCCTTTCAAAGCCTATCTTCAGGTATCTAGTCATCTAACTCTTCCTTATTGATCTACCTGCTATCCATGTCTACAACATAGAAGATCACACCACCCATCCAAATCTCCAAACACAGAATCCAATTGTTAAGGCACAAAAAAGGAAAAAAGGTACTGAAAAAGGAAAGGCTTTTAATACTCTTACCCTAGAGCAGAGACAGCTTTCATTTAAATGGGGATGGGTAATGAATTTGTGTACATGGGCAAATATACCTGCCAAATTCCACTATCACTACGCAAATAGTATGGATTTAAAAACACAGTTTTAGCATGGTTTAGGTTGGAAGGGACCTTAAGATCATCTAATTCCAATCACCCTGTCATGGGCAGGGACACCTTCCACTAGAGGTGGTTGCTCAAAGCCCCAAATAACCAGGCCTTGAACACTACCAGGGAGGGGGCAGCCACAGCTGCGCTGGGCAACCTGTTCCAGTGTCTCACTACCCTCAGGAAAGAATTTCTTCCTTATATCTAATCTAAATCTACCCTCTTTCAGTTTAAAGCCGTTACCCCTTGTCCCACGACTACATGTCCTTGTTAAAAGTCCCTCCCCGTACTGGAAGGAAGGCTGCTATAAGGTATTATCAGAGTCTTCTCTTCTCCAGGCTGAACAACTCCAACTCTCTCAGGCTGTCCTCATAGGGGAGGCACTCCAGCCCCCTGATCACCTTTGTGGCCCTCTGCCACACTCACTCCAACAGGTCCATGTCCTTCTTATGTTGGGGACCCAGAGCTCAATGCAATACTTAGGTGGGGTCTCATAAGAGCAGACTGGAGGAGGAGAATCACCTCCCTCAACCTGCTGGTCACACCTCTATTAATGCAGCCCAGGATGCAGCTGGCTTTCTGAGATGCAAGAGCACATTGCTGGGTCATATTCAGATTTTCATCCCCTAATACCTCCAAGTCCTTCTCCTCAGGACTGCTCTCAATCTACGCATCGCCCAGCCTGTATTTGTGCTTGGGAGTGCCCCAACCCATGTGCAGGACCTTGCACTTGGCCTTCTTGAACTTCATGAGGTTTGCAGGGACCCACCTCTCAGACCTGTCCAGGTCACTCTGGATTGCACATCCCTTCCCTCCAGCATGTCAACCACACCACACAGCTTGGTGTCATCAGCAAACTTGCTGAAGGTGCATTCAGTCCCACTGTCCATGTCACTGACAAAGATGTTAAACAGTGTTGGTCCTGATACCAACCTCTGAGGAACACCACTCATCACTGCTTTCCACTTGGACATCAAACCATTGACTGTAACTCTTCGATTTCAATCATCCAAACAATTCCTTATCCACTAAGTGGCCCATCCATCAAATCCATGTCACTTCCAATTGAGAGACAAGGATGTTGTGAGGGACAGTGTCAAATACTTTGCACAAGTCCAGGCAGACATCAGTTCCTCTTCTCTTATCCACCAATGCTGTTCTTGTTACCACCCTCTATAGGCATCCTTTTTGTGTCTGAGTTTGCTCATGAGATACCTGTTCATCCATGCAGGATTCTTGGCATTTTTGCCTGACTTCCTCTTTGTTGGGATGCATTGCTCCTGAACTTGAAGGAGGTGAACCTTGAGTATTAACCAGCTTTCTTGGGCCCCTCTTCCTTCCAGAACTTTATCCCATGTCACTCTTCCAAGCAGATCCCTGAAGAGGTCACAGCCTGCTCTCCTAAAGCCCAGGGTTGCAAGCTTATTGCACACCCTTCTAGCTGACCTAAAGAACCTGAACACCACCATTTTGTGGTCACTGTAGCCAAGACTGCCCTTGAACTTCACAATCCCCACCAGCCATTCCTTGCTGGTGAGAACAAGGTTCATCATAGCACCTCTCCTTGTTGGCTCCTCTATCGCTTGAGAACCTCCTGGATTGCTTGTGTCCTGCTGTGTTGTCCCTGCAACAGATACCGTGATGTGAAGATATCAGTCAAGACCCCCATGAGGACCAGGGCTTGGGAATGTGAGGCTGCTCCTATCTGTCTATAGAGGGCCTCATCCACTTAGTCTGCCTGGTTGGGTGGCCTGTAGCAGACCCCTACTATAATGACACCTGTCCCTGCCTTTCTTTTAATCCTGACCCATAAACTCTCAGTTGGATCCTCATCCGTCCCCAGGCAGAGCTCCGTGCACTCCAGCTGGTCACTGACACAGAGGGTGACACTCCCTCCTCGTCTCCCCTGCTTGTCCTTCCTAAAGAACCTGTATCCTTCCATTCCAACAGTTCAGTCATAGGAACCATCCCACCACATCTCCATGATGACAATAATATCACAGCCCTGCAGGCATGTGCACATTTCCAGCTCCTCTTGTTTACTCCCCATGTTATGTGCATTTGCATAGACGCATTTAAGCTGGGCCCCCAATGAAGCTGACTTACTGGCTGGAATGGCTGGTGGTCTCCTGATGGCCCATGATCCCTCTCCAGGCTCTGGGCATGTATTGCTGACATGGGCATCAAACTGGTAGGAGTGGGATAGATTCCCTTCACCCAGAAACTTTAGTTTAAAGCCGCCTTCACCAGCTTAGCAAGTCTATGACTGAAGATGCTCTTCCCCTTCTGTGACAGATGGAACTCATCAGTCCTCAGTAGACAAGGTTTCTCAAAGTGAGTTCCACGTTCTAAGTAGCCAAACCCCTGGCTGTGGCACCAGCCCCATAATCATTCCTTCATTTGCCAGGTTCATCTGAGCCTTTCAAACCCCTTCCCTCTGACAAGGATTGATGAAAAAATGACCTGTACTCCAGAGTCCCTTACCACCACTCCCAGGGCTCTGTTGTTGTCCTCCTTGATACTCCTGAGACTGCTCCAGCCTGTATCACTGGTGCTCACGTAAAGCAACAGCAGCAGATAACAGTCAGTGGACTGTATATCTGTATATTTGACTAAGCTTGAGCACAAAATATACAAGCTTTCCCATTTTCCACTTCTGTTGAAACTAATCTGAAAACAAAGTGTACAAAACTGCTAGTCTTACAGTGAGTACATAAACTTTCTATTGCTTTTATTTACTCTTTGACATAAACAGAGCTCTAATAATACAGAAATTTATATTTATAGATGTGTGTGCCTGTGTGTCTACTTACATATACATACACAAATATATGTATAACTCCTAGAGAGTGGCATAAAGAATTCAAAGATAGTCATAAACTAATTATGATGGATTTTTAACCTAAATGTGGCCCCAGGGAGAGAAAAAAAGTATTAAAAGTTATACCATAGCAGAGTCCAAAAATCTGGATTTGAATAACCTACTTTATATAACAAGAGAAACAGAAGAGGAAAATTAACTTAGGGTCAGGACCAACACAAACAATGCCTAGCATTAAACAAAACCAAAATAAACCCTCCACACAATAGATTGCTTAAGTTCTCCTCGTGCCATTGCAAAAGCTGAAATCTGTCTGGTAAAAGAATAATAAACATAACAAAATCAGAGTAGACAAGAAGTCAATTTGCAAGAATTGGGCAGAATTTTTCTGTAAAACAAAACAAAGAAACAAAAAATAACCCCAACCAAAGTGTCTTGTGTATAATGTCATAAAAAAAGAAAACACTAGGCCAGAATTCCCATTTTGAGAACAGACCAAAAAACTCAGGATGTGGTAAAAAACCTGTATTTAAACTACTAGTTCTTGTTGCATTTGAGGAGGAAGTTAACTTGGAGAAACACAGGTTGTTTAGCCTCACCTTGCTCTCTGGAAAGACCATGGAACACATCCTCTTGGAATCCATTTTCAAGGACAAAACTGACCAAAAAGTATTTAGGAATATTCAGCTTGGATTCACTAACTTGACAATCTTTTATGACAAAATTACTGTCTCTGTGAATGAGACTGACTTCAGTATGGCCTTTGAAACCATCTCCCACAAGACCCTCCTCTGGAAGTGGAAAGAATGTGGGCTGGATAAATGGACTGTTACATCGATTGAAAACTAGCTGCATTACCAGACTCAGACACTAGTGATCAAAGGCTTAATGGATGGCTGGCAAACTGTAATGGGCAGAATACTCCAGAGATTCTTGATATTTGGGTTCAAACATCTTCAACATCTTCATTAATGACATGGATGATGACAGAGAGCAGTCCCTCAGTAAATTTGTGGGTGAAACTAATGTAGGTAGAGTCATTGAGATAAAAAATAGCAGACTTAGTCCAGAGACACTTTGATATTGCCGTGGGAGGCAGCAAAAACCTTAGGAGGCTCAAAAAGAAGTGCAAATTCTGCACCTTGGGCAGAATAACACTGTTTCTCAATATAGGCTAGGAAGGGAATGGCTGTGTATTTAACCTGGCATCTTCCACAACCAAGACATCATGAATAAAGCAAGCCACAGCACTGGCCTTCATTAGGACTGTGAACAACCAACTTATTTTATCATCCTCATCTACGTGGTGCTGATGAGGCCACATCTAGTACATATGATTCTACTTTGCCCCTACCTCTTACTGAGTTCAGGAAGAAGGAAGTAGTCAGGGTCTGGTGTAGAGCTATTAAGATGTTTAGGGACCTAGAGCACATGTCCTTTAAAAAGAGGCTGATGGAGATGTGTTTGTTTTAGACTGAAAAACAGGAGGCTAAGAGGCAGTCTAATAAGGAAGGCCTACGACTCTTTGGAGTAGAATTAAAAAGATGATAGAGGTAAATGCCCCTCAGTAGTGTCACACAGTATGAAAAGGACAATGGTGACAAGCTGAAAGTTGAAGGTTTAGATTGTGTATTATAGGAAACCTTTTCAGTGGGAGGTGGTTGAGCACTGCAATTGGTCTCCAGCTAAGCTGCGAGATCTCCATCTTTTCAGGTTTCCAAAGCCATTGCTGATCCAGCCCATGGCAACTGTTCTGCTTCAAGGGGAGGGGTGAACTAGATGACCTTCCAAGGTCCCTTTCATCCAACTTTTCCATAATGAATGTCTGAAAAACACCAACCTGAAAAAGTGTAATCCGATCTGTAAGCCTCTCCTCTGTCTCTTCCACCAAACCAACAGTGGGGATGTTATCTTCAACAGACTCCAGCTGTCTGGTAAGTTCCTGGTAATCTTCATCCAGATGCATCCAGGTCTGCAAGCATAAATTATCCATGTATAATGTGAACACTGAATCTAGATTCAGTGTGTATCTAGAATTATTATTACTTGATTTCTTGATCTGAAATCCTATAGCTGCATCATTGTGAACGTACAGAAATAACAGTACAAATGTCCAGTGGATTTATAATAAGACACCATCTCCATGTGAAGCTCAACTTTTGGTTGGAACACATGGATAAAGCTGTCACGTTCTTCTTGTTGACTAAAGCTAAGCAGCTCTTTTAAATTTAGAGGAACACAATTTTTGTCACCTGAAGGTCACAACAGTTAAATAGCAAAGGTTACATGTAGTCTAGCAGTGCCTTGTGTGTATAACAAAAGGGACTGATGTCTATCAATTCTGTCCAAGCACAGGAAATTAACATTATGGAATATTCTGGTGGTTGATCACAGTTGCAGTACAGAAAAGACCACAGAAATTCTCACCTCTAGAATGTATTCCAGCTCTACGCCTCGTTTATGAGCCAGCTTTAATACAGCTGAAGCTTGTGTCATTAGCTCTGAATGTGACTGAGTTTTCTTCAAGAGGGCAAAGCTACTCATCTTTCTAAAGAGTGTTTCTGTCAGGATCATGTGAGACTCTAACCCCTGAAAATATTCCTGGGAAATTTGGGTGTAGGGGAGAGGGTGAAGACAGAATAGGAAAGAGAAAGTGCAATTGTTACTCAATTCATTACTATTAAATAAACAGTTTAAGACAATAGCAGTATAACCAAGTATCTGTAGACATAGAATTAAGCAAACTTTTCACTCTGTATCACAAAATCCAACACAGAATTTTAAAAGGCCATGGCCTTTTTAAAGAAAGAAAGAGGTCATCCTTTCCACACAAATGCCATCCCAACTTTCATTCCATAAACAAAAATATCTTAGACCAGATATATACCACCAAAAAAATACTGCTTAATTAAAGAAATGTGGAAAAATTTTGTTATATTTTGTATGTGTTATTAGCAAACATATATTTCTGTTGGAAAAAAAAAAAGAGGAGTGGTGGTAGAAATTTCTACATAGCATGACAGGACATGAATACAAATCTGTTACTAGAATAAGGAAGAAAATGTGATTTACCTGAATTCACCTTCAACAGAGCATTTGAAAGTCATTCAGTCAGAACAGTTCATTGATTCCACTTTAAAATACAGTAAGTTTTAATATATCCTGATTTAATACTGGCCCACCATTCTGAAAAGTTCCTGAACTTTTAGGAACAGAAGGTTTGATGTGTACAAGCTTACAATCATGATTAATCCTGAAATATGTCAGTTTCTTACCTTATGTTTGTCAAGTAGCAATTGAACCTCTTCCTTAGAAGCAACAATTATTTTCTGGTCACCAGCCATCTTTTCTTGGCCTGTTTCTACCAGGTCAGTCAGGTCCTGCAAAGCCCGTTCATACTGCCTCTTAAGAGCCAGATTCTGATTCAGGTCACTCCGTCTGGATCCAATGATCATCATCAGCTCATCATACTTATCCTTGGGGGCAAAGAGCAGCAATGGTGATTATTATTTCACACCTTACACATGTCTTCCTAGAAGCAACCTTACCGTCCCTTGTATTCTTCTGAGAACACTATCAGAGTAACTTCTATTCCTAGCACAAAAAGGCTGTGCAGATACACTAAAATAGCAATATACTTTATAGAGAACAGTAAAGTATAGAAAAAGTGCAGTGTATGTTTCACAGTGTGCCCATACTGCCAAATTACAAAACAAGACAAAAGTAATAATTTCATCAGTTCCCATGTGCTATTATTCATCTTGTAGACTTCACCCATAAAAGTGAGAACAGATGTTTTTATTTTTCTGAACAGGATTACTTCCTTTTTTTTTTTTTTTTTTTTTTTTTTTTTTTTTTTTTTTTTTTTAATTTGAGAACTGTATTCTCAGAAAATACATCTGACTGTGAGGATAAGCCCATAATCTTAATCAAGACAAGGCATCCAGAAACTAACAAACCAAAATATCTCTATGACCACCCAGTACTACAGCAAAGTACCCACCCTCAGACTGCATCTGGCTCTCCTAGCTTTAAAGAGAAAAGCATGAGAAGCCCAACTGTCAAAAAAGTAAAAGGAAGGCTTTTCTAAAAACTGAAATCAAGGGGAGGGGGATATCTATACATAATCTAAGAGGAAAAAAAAAAAAGAAAAAAAAAGTAGGAGTCTCTAAAACTGAAGGGATAAAGAACTGGACAAAAGACACATTTGCACAAACTGTCATCCATTTTTAATTGAGATTACTGCTTCATTGGCTTCATAAGTTTATGGTCCAGTTTCAGCTGTTTTCTTTGCTTCCAATTTACTGTTATGTCATTATAACGAGTAAAATACAGTTGTAAACATCCTCCTTGATATTTCCTTAAGTGTTCCCCTGCTTCAGAACCAAAATGTTCACAGAGAAGTTTCAACAGCCTTATAGAAATTCTGGATCAATTGCCTGCATGTATCTACTTCAGAGAGCCTTTAAAACAGAGTCCTACACTTTAGGTGTGTTCAAAACCAAGTCTAACTGAAAGTATGCAGGAACATGAGAGGTGTTCTAGTAAAAGCAGAACATTTTGAGTTTCAGGTCACTGTTAACTGTCCTCTTTCATCCTCCTGTTGGGTTGTTTTTTTCATGACAGATTTGAGACAGAACAAAACTCCAGATCATGAGACACTGGTGAGAACAGGAATCAACCTTCGGCAAACATTTACACATTTAACTTCATCTGTTTGAACAGGGAATCAAGAAGAGCTGAAACAAAATATGTTTTTCTGTGTTTTTATGATTAATACTGCTAATAATAGAGAAGTTAGAAAATTTTAAAATGCAAAAGAAGAAAAACTAATTGAGTCAGAGAGAAAATAATCTTTTATACACACTAAAATGGTTTAAAATACACTTTCCTAAACTGCCTTATGAACAATAAAAAGGTGGATAATACTACCTTTGATATCACCAGACATGTCTAGTATGGAATTTACGAACCATACCTGGATCTTAGACAGCTCTTGCACAGAAGACTGGTCAATTTCTAGTTTGTCTACACGCTTCTTTAATTCATTGATTCCAGCATCTAGTTCCTTCAAACTTTCTTCTGCCTGCAGTATGACCTATATTTGAAAATTACAGAGTTTAGTTTGAAGGTTTAATAAAAATACTGTAGTTGCCATATGGTAATATTCTTTTCTGCTTTCTGCCTGAAGTATTAATCACTTCTTCAATCTGCTGAAACTGTAAAGGTTACTATGAAGAAAAAATATTAATTCAAAGTTGGGAGAGCCTAGCTTGTTTCTTAAATACAATATGGTATTGTTGTTCTTTAATAACAAGCTGGTTTAGTATCATGTAATATTTTATACCAAACATTGCTGTGAAGTTCCATGTTTTCAATTATATAGTACAGGCACAAAAGGACTATTAATTGTTCTAACACCTTCCTTTAAAGCATTCTTTTTATTAACACTCATTCCTTACTTATCCAGGCACCAAGCAAACAACCATCACAGCAGAAGTCATGCATGATAGCAAAGACCTGTGCATAGTTCCCTTTCAGGACCAGGATAGGGCCAAAATTATCGTCAAGGAAAAGAACTTGTACATCCCCTTTTGCCCTTGGAAAAACTTTAACTTAAGAATGCAGGTTGGTATTCTGCAGACATATGTATTTTTCATTGGAAACCACAAGCTTTCCTAGGTCTTTCAACCTAGGAGTCTCTGCTAAAGTAATGCAATCAAGCTATAACAAAATAAAAACACAAGGTAAGACTCCTGCAGTTAAAAGTCCTTTGTTAAGGCCCTTTCTTGGAAACTGCCTATCCACATATGCTTAAACTATATGTGAGTAGACCTCCTGACTCCCAGTAATATGGAGTATGAACAACACAGTAACTAAATACACTTCATGCAGCTAAGCTACCCGGTTGATTAAGGGCCTTATTTCCACTTTCCCAATCACATCTAGAACAAACAGCAAAGCTTTTAAATTTGAATGTTTTATCAGCCAAGGTAGATGTTCAGAAACAAATAAATTCAGTTGCTTTTGTTACCATGATGTTTTCCTATTTGGTAGTTAAATTAATCATAGAGTAGACTAATTTTTACCAATCTTTTGCATCATGGAAGACAGAAAAAAGACACAGAGTATCAGCTCTCTCATTCATACAGGAGACTTAAAATTCTTTCAAAATTTAATTATCAGGTATATAAAGCCCAGTATTTCTGTTTATGTGTACAGTAAGTCTCTTCCTCTCAGTCACCTGCTGGCATCACACATCAGTAACCCTTGGGTAACAAGAAACATCTGTAGAAACTGGCCCTTAGCATACTTCATTCACTTTTCACATTGGCAAAAGAGAAGCAAGGAAACATGATATATTTTGACATATTAATAATTAACTATTCCTCACACAATTCCTGATAAAGAAAAAACAATTATTGTCTTAAATTACAATAAGTAACAGCCAAGATATTTTTATAGACCAGTGCAGAAGAAAGTGACTTCAGTTTTTAATAAAGTGTAAGAGCCAAACCATTTATCCAAACTTTAGACTGGTTTTGGCTCCTTGAAGTTTTCTTTCTTTCAAATACTGCCAAGTTTATGCATAACTAGGACAGTTGAGGAGAAAAGAAAGACACTTCGTGTTGTGGTTTGGGTTTTGGTTTTCTTTAAATTTATAAACATGTTTAGTGTACTCTTGGAAGTACTCATTTTCACATACTTTATGTGAACACATACATTCTCCCATAAAAAGCAACTATTCTCTAGAATCCATATATACTTTGAATAGAAACTTTACCTCTTCCCCCCTCCCCAGGTAATAGTCATTTGGCAATACCTGCATTTGTTCTGTTTCTGGTCTCTCAACTGCCTCTGCTAGTTTCTGTAGAACTAAATATTTGTTATCAGCCACCGATGTAAACAGGAGTTTCAGATCATTCTACAGGAGACAACAACAAACTATAACAAATCACAGTACAAACCAGCTGAAAAATATTATATGTTCCAAAAAGTATAAAGTATTGCAATGTTACAATATCAGGACTAAGGCATAAATCTATTCAAAACTGGAAACATCATAATTAGTCAATGCAAAGCATTTAACATTGCCAAAATTCCATAACTGGATACAGATGAGCTAAAAGTTAAAGCAACTCCTATTCAAAACATAACCTGTGAACGCACTTCTGCTTTTGTCTTCCAATTAGATAAATAATTAGCAAGGATCATTTGATTTATTTAACAAAGATATGCTATTCTTGTGTAGTTTATTCAACCATATCTGTTTGCAAAAAAGTTAGGTGTTACTTTTTAAGGTAAGTTTTTTTAATTACAAACTCGAGAAATATAACAAAGTAAACAAGGCTTCTACACATTATAGGACTAACTACACATTACAACTTTTAGAGTACCTTATCAGACTAGACACATAAACATTACTTAAGAATTTTGCCAAGCTACAGTAAATTATTCTTTTTTTTAATGCATTCATGCCAACAGAAAATTATCTGCACATTTTTCTAAGACTTTCAGCATTATATAAGGGCTTCATTACTAATTATTTTTATGCAGTAATTCTTTTAAATACTAAATATCTCTGGTGTAACAATAATGCACAGGCTTCTAACCAACTTGTCTGCTTTCTTCAGCAAAGGAAGGCCTTTCACTGAAAGATGTTGATTTTTGTTGTTTTTTTTTTTTTTTTTTAATATCTGCTGCAGAGGAAAGATTATGGAGTTTGGAGAAAAATCCTGCAGTAACAACCTATGAAATGATGATCCTAATCCAAAGACACCAGGAATCTGTTTTCTACTTTTTTTTTGTTGTAATTTATGTTTTTTCTTTAAAACTAAACATACTAGAAGGTACATATTATGAAAATAGGAGAGAAGAGGGAGACCAAGTAAGATCTGAAAGCATTTCTGAACACTGTTTAAAAAGATTTCTAAAAGCTCCACTTATCATCATTTTTTCTGCTTTGCTTAATACAGATGGCTTGAAATACAAGCTTTTGTAGAGTAACAGAATGGTCTAAAGATGGTAAGAAAGGTGGGAATCAGTATTGTTTTCTACCCTATCTCTGCTAATATAAAACTGTACTCTATCACATATGATATTATAAAATATATATAGTGGAACTCTATAGATGCTTCTCCTTTGAGAACAGTAGTCAACAATTTCCTTTTATGTAATGTCAGCAGGATGAGAACGCATGGGATGAATGATCACTTTACAATAATTGCATGAGTTACAGAAGGCTTCTAGCAGAGAGTTTAAATTTTGGATCATGATTTGGGTGCCAAGTTTCATGTAGAAGTTCTTTGATTTTTCAGTAAAAACCTGTGAAAACCTTGTTGGTTTTATCTGGTACCAAAAATTCTCATTGCTTTGAAAACCACATCCTTTATATGCCCATCTGATATTTACCCCTGATAATTCCTTCATACCTTGAAAGTCACTATTTGTTGGAGCTGTCCTTTCATCTGATGGCATCTCTGGTTTACTACTGACTCCAGTAAGGTCAGTCTTCTCAGGAGACAATCCAAAGTGTCTTCTATGATATCCCTATTGCCACCATTCTCAGGAAATATCTTAGCAAATAAATTCTTGTTCTTATCCATTTCTTCCATTATGTCTTTGATTTCTTTGGCAAGAGACTGATTTTGTAGAAAACAAAACAAAGTGACAATCAGACATTCTGTAAAACAGGCAAACATATTGCCATAGCCATCATCAATTTTACAGTAATGCAGTGACTTTTTTACATTGTTAATATACACACCCTAGACAAAGTTATGCAGCTACTGTATTTCTGATAATAAAAAGCCCAGACTGCTCTGAGGAAAACAAGTGCTGAAACAAAATTATGTCGAATCACAGAATGATAGAATGGTTAGGGTTGGAAAAGACCATTAAAGGTCACCTAGTTCAACTCCCCTGCAATAAGCAAGGGACATCTTCAACTAGATGAGGTTGCTCAGAGCCCCATCCAACCTGACCTTGAACACTTCCAGGGAAGGAGCATCTACAATCTCTCTGGGCAACCTGTTCCAGTGTTTCAACATTCTCATTGTAAAAAAAATTTTCTTCCTTATATCTAGTCTGAATCTACCCTCTTTTAGTTTAAAACCATTACCACTTGTCCTACCACCTCTCTCTCTCCCCACACTCCCTCTCTTCCCCTCCCCTTCCACTCCCATTTCATGTTGATGAATTTGTACTGTTCCTATATCCCACAGCATTATTTCTTCTTTTCCAATTCATTTCAACTTCAATAATGTGGTGTTTGCTAATACTTAGCAAAGAAGTTAAACAAAAGACAGATTCTATGTTTAATTCTCCTCTGATCAGGCAAAAGTTGGGTCAAGGTGCTGCTTTTTGAAACGTTCTCTACATGGTCAATAAAGTTACTTCTACCAGTAGCAGAATACTGCAATTACACAGAGATCATGACAGTGACATGTCACTTATCCAGGGTTCTAGTATTTTTTTTCTAAACACTTTATAAAATGCATCCTTATTAACAATTTAAAGGAAGTCCTGTTCATGGATTCCTTACCTCTTGCTTGCAGAGGTATGTTTCTCTTTGTTCCTCTGGCAACAGAGATGTAGCAACAAAGACCTGTTCTTCCACACCATCTAGCCACAGGGAGGTTGCTATTACACCATCATACAGCTTCTCTTCAAGATGCAGGCTCTCCTCCACCCGTCCAGCCTGGGCAAAAGGAACCAAAGAAGTCCAGAACAGAAGTACAAGATACTCTTTCTAACTTGTAATATTTTGGAAAGGGCTGGATTTCCAGGTAGGAGCTAGAGGAGTTTTCATCGTAAATGTGGTTCTGCTGAAGGATAGGTGTAAAGACAATTGAAATGTTACCTCAGATGACACATCTTCAAAGGCCTGATTCAATTCATCCAATACTGGTGACACTGAGGATTTATCTTCATCCTGTCCTTCCTCCTTATACAGAGGCATTCCAGATATCAGTCTGTTTGGTCTGCTATAAAGCTGCTGAGAGAGAAGTACTAATTAGCTTGCTTCTACCATATATAGGGCACAAAATTCAGCTATACAGATTTTACTGCTGACTGAGGATATCACCAAAAAATGCTCAAGGTCCTCCCATGACTGTTCAGTGTCATAAATATCTTGAATAAAAGACTGCTCAACAGGAGGTTCACTAGAAGTGCAGGATAAATACCTGTAGTTAGAATTAGCAATAGCAAAATTTATTTACCAAAAAATCATTAATTACCCTTGAACAAATACAAGATATTTAGAACTTTGGAAGCTGATTTTAATGTAGTGTTATATAAAGAACGGTGGGCCTGGGTCTATTAACAATAAAATGGATGATGTATGTTAATACAAATCTTGAATTGTCCCTGGTTTAGTTGATCAATCCGTGTTTCTTTCAGCAAAAATTCTGTGGCTGAAATCACTTGCCTCTTTGTCACATACACACTAAGATCAAGAACTGAATGTAACCAATAAATTAAAACTGAAAACACCAGTTTTTCCTTTAAATTGTTGCCAGATTACTGGTCAATTCCAGAAGGATGATTTGTTACAGAATTATTCTGGGTTAGATAAGTAGATCAAAATTTTGTCTGAGACTTTTCTAGGTCATTCACCTGAATGATTGTACAATTCAAATTTGAACAAGAGCAGTGCTAGTGCCAATATTTAATAGTTTTTAAAGATTTCACAAAAATAAATTGTTCCATCTTTTTTACATTAACTACATCACCTTAATGCGTCTGCTATGCACATATTGTACTTCATGCTGTGACAACTGCTTTCATAGTGAAAATGCAAAGAGAAATTAAAAATGGTTACCAGCTGTTCCTGTTCCAAAGCCTTTTGGAGCAGTCTCTGCTTGGTATTGAATTCCCGGTTCAGGCTTTCCCATTTCACCTTCATCTGTTCTTCAGATGATGGCTTCTCACCTTCCAAGCCTAATTCCTCAGAGAGTATATCAGGCTTGTCACTGAATGGGAAGATGTATAAATGTTTAACAAATACAAAAGTTATAACTGTATAAGGTGTTTATTTCCTCTTTCAATTGAGAAATTCTACATTTCAATTAAGTGCTACTTTTTAAAGCTTTGACTTGGGTTTTTTTTTCAGATAGTAAGACAAAGGCTGTTTCATAAGAGCAAGAAGTTCTTGCCTAATGGGATAAAATGTACTTTCTAAGAAACTGTTTAGATTTGCAAGTATCCGTATCAAATAAAACAACCCAAACCACACTGAATATATTCTACATTGCAATTTAACCTTTGAACAATCATTACTTCAAAGCATGAAATATAAAAAAAAATAAAAATGACCTGACTCCTTCCTCACCTCCTCTCTCAAAATGCCAGACATACTCCGACATTTTAATGCAGGACAAGCATAGGAGTTTAGCTTTGATAAACAGTCAAAGAAATTCAGCATTTTTTATCTTATTTTTTCGTTTCTTTCTGTAATATAACATCATGTGACAGAAGGAGCCTCAAACAGAAAGAGATAAGTACTTTCTAGCACTGTAATAAAAAAACCACATTGAATTGACACAAATGCTGAGAAAAAGAATTTACAGAGTACAGCTTACATTCCCTATGCATAAATCTTGGTTCTGCTGCCTCATGAACTACCTTCATGTTGGCATGCTGGAGGAGCCACAGGCGTGCTCACTACTACTGAGATACTTCAGGGAAGTATTTTAACTGAATGGTTGACTGCTCTTTGATTCTTAGCTGATAGTGTTCACCCTGGTTTTGCCTGAAGGTAATCCGTTATCACAAAACAGTTTGTGTTAATATATTAACAGACCCACACTCTAGTACTCTAGGTGTTGTATAAAAGTGATAAAACAAAAACTAGAGCATTATATGCGGAAGAAGGATGTAAACATAAGGATGACAAAGCAGAGTCATAGAAATTTATTTTGCAGAACACATGAAAGCAGACCTTATACATAGGCCTTCTGGAGCACCCTGCTGCGTTAGGATTTCTTCTCCACGACATGCTACTGACCGAAGCAGATTCTTCTGCTCTTCTAGCTCTTGTTCCAGCTCCTAACATAGTTAGGTACAAAAACCAAAACAAATCTCAAACAGACTGTTTTTGCCTTGGAAGGATATATCTATGTAGCATAATGACATGCAAAGATAGATTAACTATTTCTGATATGGCTTGCTTAAGCACCAAAAGCAGTGCAAAATCTCCATGCAGCGACAGAAAAAATGGGTACATAAACTGGATTGCTGAGCTAATCGACTAATGCAAAGCAGTTGCTGGAACCTAATCTAGTGAGGATGTCTGGGTATCATGCAACACAACATACCTCGTAATGTGTGTATCTTTGCTTGCTATTTTGTTAGAGTTTTTGTAATAAATTGCTTGTTATTTTGCTATATTGGTCACTATAAAAACCAATGTTGATTACTATTTTGAGCAAATATCATTATCTCCTTAGAGTAACTTTAAGGGTTGATTCTAATGGACAATGGAAGTATAGAGAGATTAAGTGAGTTGAACATGTTCACCCAGGATGTCTAGTCTGCCTGGCTGTTTCAGATATAAAATAGCAAGCTCAGATGCATCCTTACAAAACACTGAGTAAGAAACAGTGTAACAATGAAGATTTCAGTGGAAATATTAAAAAGAATGGCTCAGTTACAGTGTTAAGTATAATCTAAAGATGGGACTAAAAGAAATGCAAAACACAAACTTTCTGTTGCTGCAGGGTGTTCTGCTGTTGCTGTGAGCGAGTGGTTCTTGCTTGTGCCAGCCATTCTTGGACACTGGGGCTTTGTGAGGAAACAAAGTCCAGATCACTCTCCTCCTTTTCTTGTAATGATCCCTGCTTTAAGAGAAAGAAATAAAGATTTTACAAAATCTCTTACATTACTAGAGAGCTGGCAGGTCCAGCTCATCAACTCAACTGCATGTAATGCCATATTCCACCTCTCAAACTGCTGGCTCACATCAATTCTGAAGTGAGCAATGACTTTAGTTTTTGGACTCCTACTGGCCATTAGTTACTAGCAAAAAAAGCATCCATAAAAATGTAAAAATAAACATGCACTACTGCATTTAGCAGAATCAGAGCTCAGAGACCATGGACTGATGTGTTTCTGAAGACTATCCTGCTTCTAAAAAGCAGCATTGATCTATAATGGAGGTTGCAGCTTTAACTGGCAATGCAGGGAATCAATAGGTTGTTTCTGTCATATATTTAGTCGAATTAAAGCCAATTTTTTGCCTAACCAAAATTACAGAATGCTGGTTGACTCTGGTCAAAATTTATTTATCACTAAGTACATAACTCTATCCGTGGTTGGCAGAAACACAGTCAGTTATATGATACGAACAGTGAAGACAATAAGAGAGATCAAACCACAGAATGTTATAACAGAACAGCAAAAGCAACGGTTCCTTCACTTCATACTTCTATCATGTTTTCCAACATGAGCGATTCAACAGGCTTCCTGTGTAAGCAAAGCAAAAAAGAGCCAATGCCTTAACAGACTTCTGAAATTCATGACAGCTGCAAATTTAAATTATTTTAGTGGTCAATGTATTCAAATGTAGGGATTTCAACATACTAGGCCTAATGTTAAAGACAGACCTGTAGGTCTGGCTACTTAGATCTACACAACTCTCTGGATTTACTTTAACTTTGTTTCACTAAGGATTCAGTTTGCAGGTAAGCTGTGATACTTTGTAGGAGCAAGTTTCTAGAAAAGCTGACCTGACTGGAGTGCAAACAATGTCATCATATGATATCAGATTAGGCAAAGAAAATATTATGTGAGGGATAAAGAAGGTCTGGAATTTTAATTTTTCTATTCAAAATGAGAAAATAAGACAGCATGTCTGTAAATTGTTAAAAAAAATCTGCTTTATTTTATATGCTATGGGGAGAATAATTGTTCAACTTGTAAACTTCTTCAGAGAATATTATCTAGTTCTTCACTGAATTTCAACAGGTTGATTGATTTCAGCTAGATTTTCAGTCTTCTCTTCTCTGGGAAGGGGGTTGAGAAGCTAGAATTTTGGAGTTATACTAAGACAAATAAGTAGTAGTCCCACGGTTCCTGCAATAGCAAAGCGTGTAAGAGGAATGGTGACATCTGTGGATGCAATGAGGTTTTGCAAATATGTTATTGTGCAAACTTTTTACATCAAAATTATTTGTGAACCAGATTTTATGATTCTCAAATCACAGAATATAAGTCTGAAAAAATACACTTGCATTTTCATTTGAATTCTGTATAAAGGAAGTGTATTGCATTTCCTTTAAATAACCAAGGAAATAAATGCTTGAAGCTGTCATTCCTGGGGACTATCCACTCCAGCACAGAAATAACTGGAAAATCCCTAAAGAAAATAGTGATAAAATTGAGCTTTCAAAGGAGCAAAGAATTGTACAAACTTATATTGGGCATATTTGTCATGTGGAACTGAAGTAATCCCTCGCACACACAGACTTTGTAATAAAAAGTAAAGAAACGCTGTGTTTTTTACTTCAGAGTCTATTATACTACTTTGTTTTATAAGGAGTCTATTTATGTTTATTGACCCTAAGTCACAGAATTTAGTAGATAACAGTAATAAGGCAATGTTTTGTATAGCTTTCAAAGTGCTTGAAAAATGCTACATTTGGAATCAGTGTAGTGTGGAACTGATACAGCATATTTCTGATTAGCTTCACTGCTTTATTTTATGAATAAAGAAGTTGGTCTTCAAATCACTTTTACCATATTAGTGACATTAATTATTTAAAATCAGAAGGAAAACTGAAATTTCTGCAAGGAAGTCACAGAATCTCACACTGGCTCCTTAAAAACCTTGTGCCACAGGAATAATAGATATGCTGAAATTATTGCTTTAAGGAAAATGTAGCTAGCCTATACAATGCTCTTGGTCTTGCAGTGCAATTTGTGAGGATCATTCCTTTTCTGAGTGCAGGCTGGTCTATGCCTCTGGGCAATTACAAGGTTATCAGTACATCTAGAAACACGTATAAGTCTCAGTTCCTTACATGGATGAGCAACAGTGCTGTTATCATGTAATATTTTTCGGGGTTAATAATGACAGTGGACAGAGTTAGTGCATTTTGCGGCATCTGATGCTCTGAGCCTCTGTCCATATGAAACACTTTATGCCTGATTGCAAAAAGACATTATAGATTCTCTCATCTAAAAAAAATTGCTCAATGAAAATTTGAAGATGTTATACTGCCTATACCTATTTTGTTTTGGTGTGTTAAGTTTTATAGTTATTGTGTTTTATAGTTATTTATAGTTATTGTGTTGCTTTGGACTAAAAATAGTTCTTAGCAAGTCAAGTGACTTTTCAAGCTAACCTCTCAGTAGACTTTAATCTGTATTACAAGCTAGAAATCTTTGAAGCTTATCATGTTTAATTTGCACAGAAAAGCTCAGAAAAGAAGTAAAAGAAAAGGGGGGAGTGAGTCACAGCAGGGCAAACAAACTCAAAACCAGCCAGTCCATTACATCATTGGGTTTCTTGTATGTATTCGGTTCTCCACATGCTAGTTCAACCTAAAGAATGACCAAAACCAACTGTTAAATAAAATGAACTAGTGGCAATAAGCAGACTAATGCTGCTAAGAATAGAAACCTAGGACAAGACTGAGGTTAAATGTTTTGTTTATATAATATTCTCTTTGGTGTAATGATACCACTAAGTATTAGCCATATTTGAAAATGTTTCATTATCTTAATGTTATCTGCTCATTGTGTTGTGCACACTGTATGGAGGAAAGCTAGTCTTTGGGATTGTCCTTTTGTTGGGGGAGGGATCCTGCCCCAGAGTGCATGCAATCTAAAGGGAATGGGAACAGGAATAGAGTATATCTCGACCAAGATAATCATCTACTTTATTATTGTCCTTTTAGTGAAGATAGTTAGGTTAGGATAGTTTCACCATGAAGTGGTGCTGTAACTTGAAAATTATAAGCTAAAGCTTGCTAGACAGTTGTTTATTTTGGAGTGTAACTCCATTTACTAACTAAAGATGAATATCCCAAACTAAATCAGTGAAATACTTTTACTCCTTTTCCCAGTTCCATGAAACTGCTACAAAATCCTCCAAACTCCTGCCCACCACGAAGGCAGTTGGAAAAGAGTCACTTACCCGAATGTTGGTCTGTTTGTCGTGAAGCACTCTCTGCAGCTCCAGAAGGCTGCTCTTCAGTGTCCTGAGCTTCATAGCCAGCTGCTCTGCCTCGTCCTTGGTGTGAGCCTTCCCCTCCATAAGCAAGTTCTCATTGTGCACAGACAACTCTGACAAGGCTATCACCTTCTGCTCTATTTCAACTAGCATGTTCTGCAGCAGCAAAAATAAAGACCCAAATTCATACATTTTCCAGCATCTGTCACACTTTCTGACAAGATGACCTGTGGCCTACCTCACCCATCGCCAAGCTAAGGGCAAGTCAGATTATCATTGTTTTGCCTTCCAGTCCCTTTCAGAGTCCTTAGGAAAATGCTTGCAAACGTTTGTATTTGCCATTTCTGTTTGCAACTTTTTTCAAAATAGGAATGAAAAAGTTATTTGAAACAAAGGATTTGTTGCAGAGATGCTCTTTATTTGCACATTAAATTTAGTAAGGGTGGCTAAGATGCTAGACTGACATTCATAATGACAAGAAACAGAGCACACAGCTAGAGTTACTTCTTCCCTTCCCTTTCATGTATATTTAGCGAAATGCTTCCTACCTCCTCCTATGTACTACTCTGGCTGTGCTGATAAGCTTCTCTTCTCACTATTTGCTCATTCTGATTGGTGCATGATGGATTTAAGGATTTCTGTATAATCCTCTTTAGTCTAAAGAGAGACTTAAAGTGACAAATCTCTGGCATGTGTATTCTCAAAAACTACTTTCCTGACATTCCACTAACCATTCATGTATTACACAGTGCATATTTTGATCTTCCAAACTCAAAGCTTCTACAATTCCTGCTCAAAAACCTAGTCTGACATCAAATGTTCTTGTTTTCATAGCAACCGTCAAGTATAAACTTACAAATATTCCTCCTGAAGGAATGCATCCATGATAAGATAGGGAGTCTTTAAAAAGTGGAAAAAATATAGGACTTTATATAAAACTTATTGTATTACGATTTTTAAGAACCAGCAAAAGAAGTAGTATTAGCTTTTCCATTAAGTTAACTGTTCTTTTTGAGTTTCCACCACTTTTGAGTTTCTATTGAAAAAAAGTACTGCTTTGTTTAAGTTTACAGGGTTTATCTATATACAATAAACAGCTCCCAAGAATGGCTGATGAAAGAACACTTGAGACTGAGCAGACTGAAAATTCCAATAATGAAGCCGTGTCAGTGGAAATTTAACTAGATGTTTAATTCATCAGACATGTGAAACTCCCATTTATCCTAAAATAGTCAAGATCCTCATTCTTTAATATGAAAGGGGATCATTTGTCCACCTGTCTCTTGTTTATCTTGTACTTTTAGTTATAATGATCACACAGTTCTAAACACTCATTTAAAAATTCAAAACTCCCACTAATTTGAGAACCTGGACATTATGACTGATCCAAGTCTTGTTAATGTACATGCAATTACTCCTATTGCAGTAAAATATTTTCCCTCAATTGTTTTGGTTTTTGGGGTTGATTTATAATATTCCATTAATAAAAATAGTAACTACTGATGATTACACTTTACTTTTGAATGTGGGAAGGGATCACCCCTGAAGAAAATACAACGCTGTCCCAGTTATGACTGGGTGTCATAACTAGACTGAGTGTGTTCTTCAGCTGGAAAAGGAGTAGGAAAGCACACTGTAGGTGCTTTGACACATATCGAGTTGTTCAACAGCTCTAGCTTGAGTGGAGGCAAAACAGTAAGTGAAGAGAATATAAGGCCTCTAAAGCAAAACAAAATGCCCTCCAAAAGTTGTAGAGCTTCAAATGTTCTTGCAGTCAGAGTATTTTGTTTTCCTGCTGCTATGTTTACATGCACTTTCTATAAAGCACTATTTGCAATGTTTAATAAGAAATGAAGAACAGGCTATATTTCATTTCACAAATCATAGACAAAACTAACTGAGCATATATGAGGTGCTAAGGAGCTCAGAAATTTCTCCACTAATATGCTGGCTCATACCACTCAATAATGGTCTTAACATTTAAGGCCCATACTTGTCTTTTCATTCAGATAAAGCCACGTCCATCCTGTTCATCTAAACATTACAGGACTGATAATTTTACCTGACAGTCCACCAGCTGTGCTTCCATGTCCATAGGTTCCTCAGCAGTAACCAAAGCGGAGTTCAGTGTTGCTCGGGTATTGAGTAGCCAGTGGTCAAGCTCATCAGCTTCACAACGGTACCTTTGAAGAGCCTGCTCTTGCCGCTGTTCTTCCAGTTGCTCATTCAGTTTCTCCTAGAGGTGCAAATTATATTTTACTTTTTGAAAGAAATACACCACAACAGTAATTAAAATTTAAAAAAAAAAAATTCTTCTCTGTCTCTCACAACTTCTATATAGTATTTTTAAGCCATAATAAGCCCTTTCTTTCATGAGTTGGAAACCTTTACAAAATATCTTTCAATTTATGAGCACGCATTTCTGGTGACTGAAATGCTGTTTCAGTTTGGACACTATATTTCTACTTCCTTCAGTAGATCTCTGCTATTACAGCTTTCTAAAGGTGAGGTCTTTTCTGCCTCCTGTTGCTGTTCTCCTCTGGGTTTCCCCCCACGTTGACTGTTTGCTCAACTAGCACAGCACTGTTTGCTTAGGGAGAAAGATGCATGGAGACACAGAGCTGGGAGTGGACTACAGGGAAAGGAGAGCAGCTTTGTCTTTTTCGGCAGCAGAAGGCTGTTAGCCTTATTTCTAGTCTTTCAAGAGAGGCACGAGAGGGGTATTTCAAGGGTCCAACAGAATACTGGTGGTCTTTGGGGTAGCCACTGTGGGTAAAGAGAAGACTGAAGAGCTGTTTACCCTGTCCAGCCTCTCAGAGGACTCCTGTGCCATGGAGTGTGGAAGGACATTAAACTCCAAAGGCTGCTGCAGCAACAGCATCACAGCAACACAGACTCCCTGTCTCCATCCATCAGCTGGTCCATCCATTGGACAGACAGGGAGCGATCAGCAAGACAAATCTGAAAACTGGCTGAACAGCTGGGCCCAGAGGATGGTGATCAGTGGCACAAAGTCTAGTGAGAGGCCAGTAATAAGTGAGTTTACTGATGCTACAAAATAGGAGGAGTGGGCTGATACACCAGACGGTTTTGCTGCCATCCAGATGGACCCTGACAGACTGAAGAAATGGGCTGAAAGGAAACACATGAAGTTGAAAAAAGGGAAGTCCTGCACCTGGGGATGAACAACCCCAGATACCACTTTATGCTGGAGGCTGACCAGCTGGAAAGCAGTTTGGCAAAAAAGGACCTGAGGGTCCTGTTGGACACCAAGTTGAACATGAGCCAGCAATGGGCTCTTGTGACAAAGAAGGCTAATGGTATTCTGGGCTGTATTAGGAGGAGTGTTGCCAGCAGGTTGAGGGAGGTGATCTAATTCTTCTACTTGACACCGGTGAGTCTGCACCTGGAGTACTGTGACTAGTTCTGTGCTCCCCAATACAAGAGATACAGAGCTCTGGAGAGAGTAGAGGGGATTTGCAGAATAAGAAACAGATAGAGCAGGATGGTCAGAGGATATTTAGATGTATAAGATAATGTGGAACCTAACCATGCTGTAAATGATATGGAACAAGGGGAGAAGATTGTACTGGATCTGGCTGGGATGCAGTTAACTTCATTGCAGCCTGTACAGTGCTGTGCTTTGAAACTGTGGCTAAAACTGTGCTAACATAGCGATGTTTTGGCTACTGCTGAACAGTGTATGCACAGCATTAAGGCTTCCTTTCCAACTGCCTCTCACAAAGGCCAGTAAACTGGAGGTGGGAAAAAGGCTGAGAGATGACATAGCCAGGGCAGCTGATCTGAACTGACCAAAGGGATATTACCTACCATATGACATCATACTCAGCAATAAAAGCTCATGGAAAGATGGGGGTGAGGGAGAGGGAATTTGATGGTGTTTGCCTTCCCAAGCAACTGCTACATGTGCTGAGATCCTGCATTCCAGGAAAGTGGCTAAACATCTGCCTGCTGATGGGGAATTAGTGAATAAGTTCCTTATTTTCCATCACTTGCACTGACAATTATTCCGTAGCCTACTAAGCTATTATTATTATTACATTTCATCAGCCCTTCTGACTGCCTTCTATTTTTTTCCCCATCCCATGGGAGAGGGGAGTGTGGGTGGTTATTTTGCTGCTGGCCAGGGTCAACCTACCACACTTCTGTAAGGAAATTCAGACCTGTGTGTGCAGGGCAAATCCATCACACAGAAAAGTGTTCGTACAGCTTTTCTGAATGCTTAATTTCAATGGGGAAATTAATAATTGCATGTTAGAATAATTTAAAGAATTATGATAGCTGTTAAATGTCTCAATCCAGAGCTGAACAGTTCTGAAGCTCTAGTTATTTAAATTGGGTCCACAGAAAGAACAGTATTACCAATCCACACCCTCAACAGCAAAATGTTTCCATTACATGTTCTATCTGTATTCCTACATTTACCATCCCTACAGTGCCCTGGAGAAGATTTTATCTGTGAAATCAGACTTATAAAGTGCACAGGTTGAATTACCGAATACTGTCCTCATACCACACATATTTCTTAGCCAGGATTATTGGGGGATACTTGTGCTATTGTATTAAAGTAACTGTCAGAATCATAACCATAGTTAAAAGTAGTATATTTGACTTATGCTTTATCTTGAAATTATTAGTTAGCAATTCCTCCTAAGTACTATCAAAAAGTTTGTAAGATCCTGTATGGGGTGCAAACTATAAACAGTATGATGTCTATTCTACTTCCAGCCCCTTATTTTTACATAAACCCCATTTTTCTTCTGAGAAGGAAAAACTTACTGCAATTTTTAAATAACAACAATGATAGTTTCCAAGTACTTGTTCACTGTCTCGGGTGACTGCACAGAACTAATGCAGCTAGATCCATAGAGCCAATTCTCACTCAGTCTCTCAGAACTGATTGATGCTGGAAATTACGAAGGCAGCAGCTGCTGAGTTTGTGAATTCACTGTTGCAGTTCTTAGCAGTACAACAGTAAAGCTGCCCTGCAGTGTTCAAAGCAGACAAACTTTAGCACGACTGCCTTTTCTCACCTGTATAATATACACAGCAACATTCCTATATCTAAATGACTTTTTAATAATCACCTGAGTATTAAAGGATTTTTGGTAAAGCTGGTAGACAAAGAAATAAAGGCAGGCATCTTCCATGATAAAAGTTTGCAAGAAAATCACTGGGAAGATCAGCATAGACAACAATGCAACAGTTTAGAAGAGGTGTTATTTCTTCTTTTAAGCTTTTCCCCTTCTCTTGTCTCCCAGTTTGGACAGGTAACTCCTCAAAAGTTTACTGTAGATAACATGACTTTTGATATCTGCACTTTATTACTTCTCCTGTGAAGGACAAGGAATACCAAGAGAACCTATTTAAAAAATATCAATGTGGATACTGAAAAACCCTAATTTATAAATGTGTAAAAATATGACTCTTGCAGTGTGCTTCCAAGTTCCTTCTGGCTACTTATCACCTAGCATGAAGATGAGGGGCTTGCTGAAAAAGAATAAAAATTTATTAGTGAAAGGAATTGTGAGGAATGAGCAGAACTGAAAATTACTTTATCAGCATTCAATGATGACTAAAGACTTTGGTAAAAGTACAGGTCTGTCAAAAGTGTCTCTCAAAATCTGGAATGTGATTGAAAAGACCCACTCTGAAAGGCTTTTATTGTACCTCTAATAGTTGTCGTTTTCCTGATGCCTTCATTCGAATTGTGGCCATCCGTTCTGCCAAGACTGTGAGAGTGGACTGCAATGCCAGTTGATCACCAGCTTCTGCATCCAGTGGTTCTGAAACCAGCTCTTGGGCTAATGATGTCTGAAGCTCAGTGATTTCCTCTTGTAACATTAAAATCTCATCCATCAAAGCCTATTTAGAAATCAGAGCAGAAAAATTATGTTTCATTTATCAGTGAGAAGAAAGCATCTCAGGAGGCTTAATACAAAATTCAAGGTGACTGTCTCCAGGGAGCATGAGGAACATAAGAGTAGTGAAATACATATCTATATATCTCACTGCTGGTTTAGCAGAGTCAGAATTCAGAAGGGCTGAGTACTGCTTTTAGATGCTTAAGCTAGGATTATGCAGCTGATAACCAAAATACAGATTTAATTACTTATCTTGAATTGCAAACACATTGTGAGAAGGAAATATTTTGTAAATATTATACACACAGATTTATTCTTCTAGCAAATTTTCTGCAGAGTATTCTAGTAGATATGGTGAAGATAATGAAAAAGTGAGTGCATTTGTGAGAGAGAAACAGAGGCATGAGTTAGCTTCCAGACTAAAACTTACTAACCGGACAAAGGACATCCAGCAGTATATGTAAATATCTAGAGATTAACTCCATGGTGTAAAAACTTATCCTACAAGTCAGTTTGCAAGGTATCTACAAAAGGATGCTGCATTACCAATACCTTAGAGCAGGTACTTCACTTTCATGTCTGATAGTATATACACATTGGATGCACAGGACATCACATGGTGCTATAAAAGCCAAATGTTATATTTTTTACATCACAGAGTTCCTGCTGAAATAAGAACTAACCCCACCAGAGAGTTTCAAGCTAACATACAGAAGGCTTAGATGATTACAGTTGGGACATATGTCAGATTGCTTACTTGATAAAGTATTCCCTTATTATTCAGACCATAACTTCTCAAGACTTCCCTCAGGACAGAATTTCTTGTGTGCTTTGGTTTGTTTAACAAGGCAATGATTTTCTATTTAGATCAATTTACAATGGATCAGTATTGGTTATGATCTTAGTAAATTTGGAAACATTATAAGTAGTCAGATATTTGCTAGTAGCACTAATGATGAAGAACCGTATTTGTAGGTGTCACTGAACACAATCTTTGACAAAAGATTTTGCTGAAAATTTCAATTGGACAAACTCTAATGATCTATTCTACAGAAGGTTCACACAACTAATGCATGTTTTTGAGGCATCCATCCATGAAGAATGTTACTATCTAAAAAAAGGGAACTAAAGATACACAGGTAATGCATGCTCTCCTATTTCTCACATATAAGTTTTTACCTGATGTTCAGCCATTTGGCTCTCTGGACTTTTGGCTGGTTCAAGACTCTCATTTAGTTTGATCTCAGTTGTCTCCATTTTTGTGGATATAGACTGGAGCGTGTCCTGATATTTCTGTTGACGCTCAAGAGCTTCATAGAGGGTGCGCTGTTTTTCACTGATCTGAAGAGGAATTGAAAGTATATATTATGACCTCTGAAACAGGATTTGCACTTTCTTCTGCTTCAAACATCCCTAGATTTATGAGACTAAAACAAAAAACTTGCAACAACTTTTCAAAAGCATAAATTATAAAGGAAAACACCCATATTAAATGACGATGACCATCATCAGTCAAATTCTAGTTTCTATGACTGAAAAAAAACAGACTTTAAGCAGCAGGGAAAGCCTAGGCATGTTCTTATGCTTTATTTTAGATTTTATGCACTCAAACAAGTGGACGGGCACTATTTGCTAGACACCTAGTTCTTAATAACCCATAATAGCTGCTGTATCTCTGCTAAGAATTAAAATTTATAGCATGTGATCAAAACTTTTGACTATTTTCATACATCACTGAATGATTATGCTGCACTACTGTGTAGAATAGCATTGACTCAGTATTTGGAGAAACGATTCTTGGGCCTTTTTTGCCAATTCATCCAGCATGAGTGGATTTCCCTGTTAGATAGATTAAGAAATGTAGTTTGACAACAGCCAATAATTCTGCAGGCAACTATAAAGCAGCCTTCATGACTTCTAATTTTTTTTAATGGAGGTCCCTCCTGTACAGGCTTTCAAACAAAGAACAAAGATAATATCAAAACTAACAATTCTTGTTACCACCTGAAAACCAAGAACTGCAGAGAATAATATTAGTTGAGCCAGTTCTTTGCATTTTATTCCTTACAAGCTAGCTGATTATTTTGAACCCTCCAGATGAAAACTTACCACATTTTTCAGTGTTTCCCAAGAACGCTGCAAATCATCCAATTTGGCACTAGCAGCTGATTCTAAGCCTGGTTCATAAAATTCCTGGGTGGCTGAAGTGCTGGGTTGAATTTTAGCAGCTTCTGTCTGCAACTGTTCAGCAGATAAGGCTTGGTAATAAGCAATGTCCTACAAGCACGAAGCACATTATTGCACTTTCAAAACAAAAGGTACTGCATAATACCCCCAACATACTGTCCCATTGCATATGTCCATTAAAATAAAATCCACAAAGCCAAAACCTCCAGGAAACCTCTGAGCAATGAAATAAATATTTAATAGTAGTACACTGAGTATGGTTTTGAGCTTCACTGTGATTAAGACTGTGGATGCATTTTTTTGTGTTCATATTAGGTAGGAGGCACAGGAGTCAACTGTGGACAGACTTGGAAAGACTAGAAGTAGGACATGTTGTTCAAGCATCATCACAACTATACATGGAGAAAATCCATCACAACAGACAGCGGGTTATAGTACTGAAGGTAGCAAAGAATATCACTCTAATGAACCCTGGCACAGAGAAAGCAACAGAACCAAAAAGGAATACGCTGAAAGTCTAGTCAATGATGTAAGAAAGAGTATGAAGCATGAGCTTATAGTAAGCCTTCAAACAAATAAGTACTCTCAACTAACTTATAAAAAATAGTAGGAAAAGGGACCAAAAGTGCTAAGAAAAATAGGCAAATGTTCAAATTACTATTGAAAATTCAGGGTGGAACCGTTTTTCACCAGAAATCCTATTCTTATCGTATGGGGGTTTCTTCAACTATTGCAGATGACAACTAAGAAGATCTATAGAAAACGTAAAACTAAGGAAATATGCACAGGATCTACATTTAAGCCAGGAAAGCAGACTTGATGACAAGGATTATTAAAAACTGAAACCATGTATGAGGGTTACCACCATGTCTATTTGGAAAGTAAAAAAAACCTGCAACCTTCCTTCATATCATTTAGTAGCCTCACTTAGTGAACTATGCTCCAGACCATGTGACACAGTAGCTGTCATCCAATTTCCTCAATCATTTTGAATTTGTAAACGCCCCTGGTGAAAACTTTGAGACACAGTTTTGCTACCAGTGAAATCACTAAGAGATGTTCCACTGACTTCTGTTAGGCTGGATCAAACATCCTTTCAGTCAGCTCTCAGAGTTATAACAATATTTGCATAAAAAATAGCCCGAAATCTATTGTAAACTGTACTTGGAAAACCCTCCTCCAGTGATTGCAAATCTCTCAAATTTCTTCTTCCCTGACCCTGTATGATGGGGAGGAAAATTCAGCATGTCAAGCCATGTGACTGAGGGAAAACCAAGTACCTTCTGCTTGGCAGCTTAAAGAGCTGTGTCTAACAAATAAACCACAGACTATTCACTGTACTGCAAATGTAAGAGTATAAATGTGTATAGATACGAATTTCCAAAGAGTGGTGGTGAATGAAGTTAAATCCAGTTAGCAACCAGTCACAAGTGGTGTTCCCCAGGACTCAGGAATAGTGCCAGTTCTGTTTAATATCTTTATCAGTGATTTGGATATGGGGACTGAGTGCACCCTCAAGAAGTTTGCAGATGACACCAAGTTGGGTGGGAGTGTTGATCTTCTTGAGGGTAGGAAGGCTCTACAGAGTGATCTGAACAGGCTGGAGTGATGGGCTGAGGCCAATTGTATGAGTCAACACGGCAAAGTGCCGGGTCCTGCACTTGGGTCACAACAACCCTGTGCAACACCACGGGTTGGGGAAGAGCAGCTGGAAAGCTGCCCAGCAGAAAAGGACCTGGGGTTGTTGGTTGACAACCAGCTGAATATCAGCTAGCAGTGTGCCCAGATGGCCAAGAAGAGCAACAGCATCCTGGGTTGTATCAGAAAGAGTGTGGCCAGCAGGACTAGGGAAGTGATCGTTCCCCTGTACTTGGCACTAGTGAGTCTGAACCTCGAATACTATGCTCAGTTTTGGGCCACTCACTACATAAAGGACATTGAATTACTTGAGCGTGTCCAAAGAAGGGCAAGGAAGCAGGTGAAGGGTCTAGAGCACAAGTCTTATGAGGAGCGGCTGAGGGAAACTGGGGATGCTTAGTCTGGAGAAAAGGAGGTTGTAGTGAGAAGGGTGTCAGTCTCTTCTCCCAGTTAACAAGTGATAGGACAAGCAGAAATGGCCTCAAGTTGTGGCAGGGAAGTTTAGACTGGATATTACAAAAAATTTCTTCACTGAAAGCATTGTAAAGCAATGGAACAGGCTGGGTTGAGATACCATCTGGAAGTGTTTAAAAGTGCTTGGGGACATAGTTTAGTGGTGAACTTGGAAGCCTTAACAGCAGAACTCTATGATCTTAAAAGTAATTTCCAACCAAAATGATTCTATGATTTGATTCTATTCTATACCTGGAGGGAGGGTGCAAAGAAGACAGAGCCAGGCTCCTTCCAGTGGTTCTTAGTGACAGGACAAGTGACAGTGGGCACAAACTGAAACACAGGAGGTTCCCTCTGAACATCAGGAAAATCTCTTTTCCTGTGAGGGTGACTGAGAACTGGGAGAGGTTGCCCAGAGAAGTTGTAGAGTCTCCATCCTTGGAGATACTCAAAAGCCACCTGGATATAATTCTATACAACCTGCTGTGTGTGACCCAGCTTGAGGAAGGCGAACGGACCACACGACCTCCAGAGGTCCCTTCCAACCTCAAACAGTCTGTAATTTTGTAACAGTGTATGAGTGAGCTACTAAACAAAACTAATTTGGAAGTACCAGAGCTCAGAGCATAATTAGGATCGAAATTTGGAGCAGAATCTTTATTTCCCTATGTCATTTCAATGTGTTGTCTAATGCCATATATGAACAAAGCTCAACAAGCTCTGGGAGAGCATAGAAACCAGGTCACTGCCATAAAACTGTTCAAAAGTGCAAGATGAGGTACTTCTTCAAAGGTAATAATTGTGAAACTTGAAAAATTTAATGATTAAAGTGTTATGATGTTCAGGAGCCAACAGGAATAGGTCACAGCTTAGCACAGCATTCCGAACTGC
Source organism: Athene cunicularia (assembly GCF_003259725.1). NCBI lineage: Eukaryota > Metazoa > Chordata > Aves > Strigiformes > Strigidae > Athene > Athene cunicularia. The sequence continues at coordinate 69,722,840 of NW_020799097.1, read as the reverse complement.
TATTTCAGATTTTTTTACTCTTGACTATAAGTGATATTTCCAAATCACAGTGAAAAATTGCACCAGTGCAGGTACATCTCGTTTTCCCTTGAGTGCAGCTACTCTTCAGCCCTTAGCTAGTCCTCTTTCAAGGCCAACAGACGAGCTGTGCTTCTGAGACTTCTTAATTATGGTTTCCAGAACAAAGGGCTTGCTTTTACAGAGAGGGAAAAGCAATCCCTTTCCCTAGCTTTTCAACTACTTTCAGGAGAGCACATCATGGCAACTTCTTTTTGGTGGAGCTTTCACATGATAGTAGTGTGAATCCAGATGTTCTTACAAGTAACAGATTTTGTTGTCCCTATAAAGGCCCAGACATCTCATGCCCACTTCTATGAAAATTAGCCAATGAAAAGTACTCAAGTTTTGCTGTTAGAATGTAGGGGCAAAGGGTGTGTTTACATTTCAAAAAACATTTAACAAGGGCTGTTGCACCCTGGACGAGTTTTCTTAAGAGAAGCAGAAAGAGTAAGTAGTCTGTGTACAAGGAGACAGAAAGACATTTAACAGTGACCCAGTGTTGAAGACTTGAATCACATGATGTGGCCTCCAAGGCTTTATAACAACACTTCATTTTTTTAAATTCAATTACTCTGCATTGTGCATATGGAAAACAAGTTTTAAAAAAATGTGCTAAATTTTTATCAACTGCATCCTTTTTAGGTTTTAGCCCCAAAGGATTCTCATTCAGTACTGCAGCACAGATGACGTGTCTGATTTTGTTATACATCAAAATAAACTGCATTAAATTACTGTTATTGCTTGTCAAAATATTATACGATATGAAATTCCTCAGCCTTTTTAAAGTTAACATCTTTATAGTTCGCCTCTACCCCACTGTTTTAGAGGAGTTTTAGTATAAAACAAACAACCTGTGCAACTGTTAATAATGCTAGATCTGTCACTTGTATTTATGGTCTTATTTTAATCTATTTCTATGCATAGAACTAGTATTTCCATTAATATGCAGTTGGCACTTGTTTTATATTTTCATTACTTGTTAGTAATGGAAAAATAGTGCATAGATGTCTGAATTCAGACTAGTTACATTTCACCAGTAAGAGATGTTAGGAAATTCTGATGAAAGAATTCAGAGAGATTATTAGGGATGCATTTAAAAACAGTCTTAACACTCAACCCCCACTCCATAAAAGTTTTTCATTTTTTTCCAAAGACTACATGAATGTAATTCTTCACTTCCTAGAATTCCTGTTCATATGATATTCTGGTACTTTGCAGGTGATCTTTCTGCAAAAAAAAATACTTCTCTTAACACTGCCTACTTTTTAAGCCAAAACATTTCCAAATTAGTTTTGCTGAGTTAAAAATATTTTTAACTTACATTTAAGCTCCTAATTCACTAATTTCTAGAAACTTTTTTTAACCAACCTTCTTTCCTGAAGTGTCCCTGGGCATTCATCATGATCAGCACTGGCAGTTTCATAGCTTCTTTAGTTTTAACCTCATGTGAGTGTGAACCTAAGTATTTTGTAAGTAAACCACTGTATTTTGGAATGTTCTTCCGCTGAACATGCAGTTCATTTCAACATTAACCACACTTAAGAAACCTTAATCTCTAAGGTTTTTAGATTATTATAATATCATTGATTTTATCTCTTTCAAAGATCTGTTAAATGAAAGACATCATCTTTTCACTGAGTTTTGCCCTGGTAAATCACAGGTTCCAAAACTTGCATTTTGGTGTCAGCTCATGGTGCAACAGCATCTTCACTGGGTTTTCCTTATTATTTGAGTTACTTGAGCTGTTAGCCTTGTTTTACATTTTCAGAGAAATGTAATGAACTGACATTGGTTTTGTTTATTAGAAAGCAAGATGCTCTTGTCCTTTAACTCTCACTGATTAACACTGTCCTAAGACTTTTGTGTTGAAATATATAGCTGTCTTTCTGTTGTAAGTAAACTTTACTGGGAAATTTATCATCTGAAATGACAAAACACTAAAAAAATCCTTCTCAATCATTATATAAACTTTTTTGACTATGCTGTTAAAGATTTTGTCACCTTTTGTTGTTCTTAAGCTTTCTTATGTCAGTTCATGAAAATGAATCACATTTAGCAACTTCTATAGCACCATATGCATCTTTGAAATTAGTGGAAAGAATCAATGGACATCTTACTCAAACTTTAATTCTACTTAGCAGTGCAACACAACACACTCTGCCCTTTAAGTCTGCAGTGGTCAATTTTGGAAACAGTTACAAATGCAAAACCAAACAACGAACCACAAAACCCACAACACGAATTCAGTGAGGTGGTGACTGCTCCTAAGGCTCATTTCTAAACTTCAACAGCTTAACATATTATGTGTGTCTTCACATGCATGATGCTCAGCGTGCTGGTTCATTGCTTGCATTTTAATCAATGCTGATGTACACTTGTTCTTGGTAGAAGTGCAAGAGCCCTCAGTTTTGATTTCAAATCTAACTTCGGTGACTTCACTGATCTGCTTCATTAGCATTTAAAATAGACTGTCACAGAAAGTACAGAATGAACAATACATGAAAAAAACCCATTAAAGTTAATATTTGAAATGGTATTAAGTGGAAGATATCAGACTATGACTTCAATGCTACAATGCCAGTGGTACAGTGAGATAGATGTATATGGACATGAAATGTTTTATTATGGGCAATACAAAATTGCAGTTTTTCTCAGGATGCAAGTCTCCATTGAGTACTACTCAGAAATAAAAATTAGCTTATAAATATAAAATAGTAGTGAAATGGAAAAGCTTTGTATTTGTCACTTAAAATTTGTTTCTTAGAATAGTGAATAGCTGTGACAACAGATTTGCACATTTTAAACTCAGAATTCAATCTCTGTATCCATTTTGAACTTGAACCTGAAGGTTCAGATAAATTAGAGGTTAAGCCCAGTTCCTTGGAGCTATAGGTAAATATTATTTCACAAGATTAAATAAGCCACCTGTGGAATGGAACCATGCATATCTGAGATAAAAGCTGAATGAATGCCAAGAGGGAGGTACCTGGTTAACAGAAGCATCTGTATTAGCCACAGGTGAGGGAGAGCGACAGGCAGGTGGAGAAGAAATCTCACTGTTGGTTCCCTCCTCCCCAGACTCCTCAGTGACAGGGGAGAGCAGCGTGTGACAGCGACCAGCAGTCATCTGTCACAGGAAAAGCAACCCCGGAGCACAGGAAAAAACATCAGTTACCTCAACTTAGGTTTGACTTAGACTGAGGTCAAAACAAGGAAAACAACACATAGCTAAAATGACAATATTATTTAGTCATATTTCATGCTCTTACATTTACCAGTTTAAAAAACCTAGTTGAATGAATAGTCTCATTTACTTGTCATACTTCAGTATGAACATGCTCTCCTGCACCCTAATGAGTTTAGAAGAAAGTATATAGCAGGCAACTCAGTAACAACAAATCACGGTTTGTCTAAATGTCTTCTAATACAATCACTGCTGCATATGGACATACTACAGAGAGCTACAGAATAATGCAGTATTGGCCTCAGTATCCAGGCCTGGTTAGAACAACAAGGAATAGACTTGAACTATAAAATCCAATAGCAACATATTACTACTTCCTCAGTGCTGTTACACAGTGATAAATCCTGAAACTCTATTTTCACCCAGACAAAAATCCCAGTAGCATCAGCAGTATGTTTGTAATGAGACCCAATTAGAAACAAACAAAAGCAGAGTAATTCAAACATGAGGCCTATAGCAGTACTTAGCTTTCATTTCCAACACTCATCTGAGAATATAGCAGCATACTGTCAATTATCACATCGACTTTAACACAAGAACTTTAAAAATAAAGTGTGTAAAATCTATACACTGCAACATTATGAAATATTTATTCTGATTTTATCTTGTTCCTGCAATTCAGTAGTTTCTTAGCATTTGATTCTTCACACTGAGAGCTACAAAAAAGCACTATATTTGCATCTTATTACAGACAGCTTCCACTGCTATTTTTCTGTTAAATAACTTTGCCCTTTACCTACAAGTTTTGAAAACCCATATAAAGCAAAATACATTAAGGGGAAGCTGCAAGTTGCTTGGTTTGCCACACTCCAGCCATTTCAAAAGCAGAATACAGATGTGAGCTGTGGCAACTTGCTACACAGGAGTTTTGCAATGATGCAGAAACAAGCAGCTCAGATAAACAGTACCGAGACCAATGCGTTCCTTACCATAACCACAGAAGGATGAGTGGGGTGTGCTGGGAGCAGGTCTGAATCCAGCTCTTCCATTCCTTCTGAAAGCCCCTCCACTTCTGTCACTGTCAGCAGCATGGTAGCATGTTTTGCTTTCATTGTCAGCATCTTGCACTTGGAATTTAAAGAAGCAATTTGCTCCTGGTATCCTTTGATCTTCTGAGCCAGCTCCTGAGGAAACATTTTTTTCCCCTAATGCTGAGGCAGCCAATGAAGGCCACAGGACCCGTAGCATTTCAGCTTCCGTGGAGAAGGCAAGCTCTCCCCTCCAAGCCCAGCCAATAACATCATAGCTCTGCCTCTCAGAAACCCGCATAAGCCGCCGCACTAGCTGACAAGCAGGATGTTGATAGTGGAAAGAACAAGTCAGGCTGCGTCTGGCTGCACAGCTAAACCACAGAGCTGAGAGCTTTGAAGTGAAACCGGAAAAATGCTGCAAAATGCTCTGTGTGCATGATAATCGCAGAGGGAAGGGAGGGACACCTCATGCTTGCAGCCAACTTGAACCTGGCAAAGTCTGTAAGCTTCAGACTGCAGCAAAAGGGAATGTCTCTCCCTCTTCCTGTCCTCTTTTTTTTTTTTTTTTTTCCTCCCTGTTCTATTTTCCATTTATCTGAGGAAGATGAAGCTTCTCTGCATAGTGCATGCCATGGAAATGAGGTCATGTGGTAACCACAACTGTAAAAAATGCCCCATTCAGCTCTTGCCAGAAAGAATGAATTGTTCAAACAATAACTCCCAGGGTCTAACAAGATCAGATGCAATAGGAGCAATCAGTCACATAATAAGATTAAACGCAGACTGGATTGCTTTTTGCCAGTGTTTGGATAAGCTATATTTTAATCTTGTTTTGGTTTTGTGTAAATCTTCAGACTTAAAAGCTGAGGTGCACACAGTTCTAACCTTTCTTTAAAAGGAGCTAGGGAATCTGGCCTAAAGCACTATTTGTAATGGCTATGAAATGGTCTATCTGCTTGGCCAAACACCATTGTAAGTTTAAGTTTAGTCAGAGAAGAAACATGGAAATGAACAGCCTTAGAAACTGACTTGTCTCCTCTCCTCCCCTGGACTGCTTCCCAGTTCAGTGACCAGTTTCAAAGCTTTCAATTAATAAAATAAAAGTGGAAGATTTTCACATTTCTGCCAAAGCTATTGTTCCTATCTCCCTAGAGGCTCAGTAACATCATAGAATTTTGATCTATAAAGTGAAAACAATATTGGTATAAGCTTGCCTGCTAAATCAGTGATTATTCATTCAAATATATGTATTTCTGCTTTATTTTTATATCTGCTTTTATTTCTTCAACAAGTTTTCAATGAAAAACAGAACTTGCAAGATTATAGTAGGTATAATAATAAATAATTACAATATCTTCTAATAAGTAAATATGATTACTGTTTCAGGCTGGTAAAATCAGAAGTTTTTTGGTTGTATAACATTTTAAGGAAACCATTTCCTCAAAACCACAGTACAGAACAGTCACAGCGAGACATACAGTGTTAGAAATGGAAGTAGCACAAAGACTGAAGATGACATTTTAATGCCTGGATTTCAATGGTACCTGGTCACAGTTGTGCTGGCAACAAGAGGAGCTCTCTTGGAGCTCCAAGGCTTACAGTGGAGATTAAGCCAAGTCTTGAGTATAAAACACCAGCAAAATCAGTTGAAAACCAAACTACAATCAAGCCAAGCCATAATGTTAATGTGCTCTGTTCGGCAAGTACCTGTCGTTCACTAATGCTCAATGAATGACATCTCTGGGCCTCAGTAGGAAATTACTGACATTCAATATACTCAACTTCATCAATATTACTAAGATGCAGTAACATTTGTGGCATTAATGTCCAATGCACTGAGTATCTAACATACCTCTGTCAACTGAAAACACAGAAAAGGAAGCCAAACTGCAATTGTGAAAAAATAAAGCAACTTATAAAAGCAATGTCCTGTGAGGGACTGTATTACCCATTAAATTAATTCACATGTATGGAGATACTTGCCCACATTCTTATCTGAAAGTCTAAAGAAATGCAGTTCAGTAAAGTTCCAGAGTATAATTATTTACATACACACATGGTAATACAAGCTTCCTACAAATGAGGGTGTACTTTCCTTCTACTTTCTTCCTCTTATTTTAATTCTAAATATATCTACTACAAAGGCCTCTAAGTTCTCATTCATGCAGGCTTCAACAGGGAATCTGATAACTGATGTTTTCTTAAAATAATAACACACATGCCAAGGATCTTGACAGACTTATCTTTTGTAGTATAATAATATAGGGTTCAATATATCCCCTTTATGCTATACTTTTCCACACATATTTAACAGACAAAATATGAGCCAAAAATATGCATGTCTCAGTCTTTCAAAACTCCTTACACTTAAATTTGGAAAGCTTGCAAGTGTGAAACCTGTCCACTCTGGTTGCTGTCTTCACACAGATGTTTAGAAGAATTCCTAGCTACTCAACTTGTTCAAGTGCAGATGAAACTTCGAGCTGACCCATTTTTAATTCCTTCCTCCCTGCAGCATCATTCCTTCCTCCAGCAATATTACCCCATATCACTGAAGTCACTCTCCTGCACTTGCTGTCCCAGAACATTTGAATAGAGAATAGTAGCATTAGTAATTCAGTACTAAAAAAACCCAGAAGTGTTTAAGCAAACTGCTCTGCATTTATACTAAGTAACTTTTGCAACAACTGGATAGAAAATGAGCACCACATATAACATTAAGTTATATTACATAATAACACAGATAGCTTTAATTCAAAGGTAAAGAAATGGTGCCACCTGGTGCCAAAAGTAAGACAAAGAGATCAGTAGTACATTTTCTATCCCAGGAAATACACATGAGATAGGAGAGGGGGAAAGGGGCTCAGGAGCTTCCATGCCAGCACAAGAAGGCTACACAGAGACTATCCAGAATCATTTGAGGACTGATGATCAGTGAGTTTGAGGGCAGAAACTTTAACTCCACAGGACAAAATTCTTCCCAACAATTACTTTACCAGAAGCCTTTGGAGTGAACATTGCAGTCTTCCTCCAAATCTACTGTGGGTTTCCTGTGATTCAAGTCCCTTGGTGTTCTTTTACAGAAGTTATTGGGATGGAAATGATATACATACATATATTTATTTATATATATATTTAAGGATCACTGAACTAGAATGATCTCATGCTCAACATTGACTTCTGGGACACTCCTCAGTCAAGTACTTATATGTTAACTGTCCCTTAATTATGCAATGCTTTCATTTGTCATAATGTTGTCTGGAGATTAGGACACATCTAACTGAATAAACAAATGAATACTCCACACTGTACCAATAGCATGAGTTTCCTATCTGGTATTAAGTTTATCTCTTCAACTAGCCTTGAGCAAATCTGAAAAGCTACTCAGCTAATTTACGACCATTGCTTATGAAAAGTTTTTGAGTCAATGAGTTGCCACTGATCCCACATTTTTGCATTTTGGCTCTCCTACCTCATTATGTGAAATCTGGACCTGAAGTTCCTGGATGTTGCTGGTTGCTATTGGCTTGTCTTGAATCTCACGATGGGCACTCTCTATCATTTGGTGTAAATGTTTCATTTCTTGCTCATATTGCTCGTACTGAACCACTGCTTCCTAGAGAGGGAGAAAAAAAAATTGAGTGTCAACATGAAAATAAATACGTACTTAGTCCAAGCATGACTGAACTTCCTTCTGAAGCGGAGCAAACTTAACATCTACCTGGCAGTCACATCTGGATAAGCAAAGCAGGAACACAGTCATGAAGAAGTCCATTCAGAACTATTGCGAATTGCAATGAATTCAATGGGTTCATTTATTTAACTACTTCCAAAAAAAGAGTTCACATAACATGTTCCAGATATCCAATATAAGGAGCTAGAACTGCTTCCAACAAGTATGTGCACCAAATATACCCACCAAAGATAGCATTGCTTAGTCTCACCGTTTTAGTATAAAGCATTTTCATCTGCTTTTTCACCTCAAGTCCCTATTTATGAAGTGTAAAGACTATATGAAAAAGTTAGATTTTACTGAAATACAACTGGCAGAGGAATTTGAAGACTGATTCAGACCATTACCCTACCACTGCAGTATCAGTTCTTTATATCATAGATTCACTGGCAGTTTGTCTAACCTGTTTTTAAAACTTTTTTTAGTGTGACATTGTATCCTTCCTTGGACTTAAGTATCATTAAGTATCCTTAATGATCGAAAGTTTCTTCTGAAATTTAGCTTGAAACTCTGTAGGTGTACCTTAGCTCACTATGTATTTTTCTATCACTAAACAGCAGGAAAGAAAAGCTTATTCTCTTCTTCGGAAATACCTTTTACATGTTTAATTATGAATTCAAACAATCAAATAAAACCTAGTTTTCTTGTATTTAGCAAAACTTGAAAATGCGTAATTAGTATGTGCTGAATGACTCCAAAATCAGAAAGTAAATATATAAAAATTTTAAATAAAGAGGAAAAAAAAACCTAGAAAGATATTTAATTAACTCGATAGTTTTTTCTGCAGTCATTATAAGCAATTGGTGCTATAATGATATATTAATATCATTAATTGATTATATATAAAATTAACCTGCATAAAATTTTGTATTAGTTGTTTGTCTAGTTAATCCTAATAGCATTACAAAAACATAGCAAAATCAAGGAGAGAACCCAGATGAGAGTCTGATGCTTAAATCAGCAATTAACATGATCATGAATGTTAAAACCCCCAAAAACCACAGAGTCTGAAACTTAGTGGGGAACTTCCCAATGGTACTAACACGGAAAAGAGGAATGCACAGAGATATGAAATTCTCTGTTTTCATCACAATTTGTATGGCACTGTTCAAGTTACACAGTGATATTTACGGGATGGAGTTACACTCGCCTGCATGATGTTGCACTGCTGAATGGCAGTGTGCTGCAGGCGGCTGGCCTCCTCCTGGAGCCGGAGGGCACTGTGGCACATGGGCAGGCCGGTGACTACCTCTTCAGGAATCCTCAGGGCACTCTGACAGATTTGTACTGCCTGAACTTTTGGCTTCAGTGACTCCATTTCAGACAACAGATGCTAGAAACAAAGTCAGTGCCACAATGTCAGTTCTGCAGAACTCCCAGAGCATTTCATGCAGAAAAAAAAAAAAAATATTATGAGTTCAAGCACTAAAACAAATTTGATTATCTGTTTTCCAAATATAATATAATCAGGACACACTGTCTAGCGTTGCACATTCTGAACTGAACATTATTTCAAATATTAGTTAAGCAAAAAGCCCATATAATATGAATAAACATAATTAACTAAAAAGCATAGTAGTACCTATTTCTAAGTGTCTAAGTACAAAAATAATTCTGTTAATGCGTTTCAAAAAAAAAAATCTTTACAAAATCCACAAATCAAAGGAGCATAGGAGTCACCTATGTACACACATATTTTAATGTTAAAATCTGAGTGGAGTTCCCTGCTGAGACACAGAAGCACATTTTCAAAGCAGCAATGAATCCCATTATGTTCACAGCTTTCCTTTGAAAATACAAGCCATGGCTAAAAAAGTTGCTTAGAATTCAAAAGGCAATCAAACAGAAACAAACACAGCTACACTGAAATCTTTTCCTTTGAATAATCATGCGCTGGATGCCTTTGTTAATAGTCTCTATTGCATTCACAATGTCCATTCAAGCTGTCTGTTCATATGCATGAGAAGGGTCTAAGTGCAATGACTGGAGATTTCATTAGCATTCTTTTTATCTTCGGGTGTGGGGGGGTGTGGGTCATTTAAAAAAAAAAAAAGGAAAGGGGCAAAGCTGATAAAAATGCCCTTAGCACGTTGGAAAAAGATTCTCAGTTCAACAGGTATACAACGTATGCGGCAAACAGTGAGACTGGTTGTCTCCCCCTATGCCATATGCAGAAACATAGCTAAGTGGGTCTGAAGTGCATACTGATGAGAGGAGCATGGTTTGCTCTTCATGCTGTGCCTTCATGACATATGGAGGATAATCTAATGAGAGATTTGGTATTATGACCTATTTATCAGACATCACTGGTGAGGCCTCTCCTCTGGCAGGCCCCATACTGCTGGCAAAAGGTGTCTTTATTGTGCAGTCAGCACCCAGAGGTATCCTGGGGGCTGCATTCCTGCCAGGCACTCTCTGAGACCCTCTCTCTGGTCTGGTGAAACAGGTGGGCAGGGGCTACAGCCCCTTGCTCTACAAAAGGAAGGCATACTAAGAGACCTGATGGAGCCAGGACAAAGAATATACCCAAACCACAGTGTAAACTCCACATTCCTTTATTCTTATGGTGGGGGATGTGTTTCGCTTACACTCTTCAATGCCGTATTTGGAAATTTGGGTGCAAGTCCCTATAATAAAGACGGCATATTTTAATCAAAAGGGAAAGTTCTGCAAATTTAACTTTCATCCGTATGTTCTTTTGCAGATTTTAACCCTAAAGTGGACCTGTTGACATGTAGTTTTCACTGGCAGACTAAGACAGTTAAATCTCTATATTGTCTTGCAGCAGGAAACATTTCCTAAGCAATTTAGAAAGCTGTAACTTGGATTATTTTTCTTGTCATGAGTCTGAGACCAAAAATAACAAATTGACAATTGATCTCACCAACATTCATTACTCTTTAGGTAAGTTCACACTACTCAAATGCTGACTTTGAGGTCCTGGCTTTTTACCTGTCTGTGAGAAAGCTGCTCTTTCAAGCTCAAGTGCCCGAGCTCTGGAGAGGTCAGTGTAGCTTGGGCTTGCTCCAGAGCAGCCTGCAGGACTCTCAACTCAACTTCAAATTTCTTCATGTCCTGTAACACAACACATTTGATTCGGGGATAAAGAAAAAAAAAGTCACTATAAATATATCTGTCTGGGTTTTATAGCTACGTCCCTTATATACAGTGCCAAAACTAATTCATGGTTTTAAAAATTAATTTTGAATGTTTAAAATATTGGATACAAATACTGGTCATATGACAGTCTAGAAAAAGGTGACTCAAAGCCAGAGTTATTATTTTAAGTACTTCCTCAATCTGAAATACAGCATGTACTTTATAAAGCTGATTTCATAAAGTTCAAGGCCTAGAAAGGAACTCAATATGTCCTCTAGTCATCTTCCTGTATTAAGACTGGACATAACTTAGTCTTATCTTTATAGACTAAAAAGTCTTATCTTTACAGACTGTTCTTAAAGACCACTAGCAGTGCAATCCCATGTATATCTAGACAATATATTCCACTATTTCAGTACTCTCTTTTGTAGAAAGTTTTTTCTGATGGCCTGACATAGTTGTCTTTTATTGCAGTATTATCTCATTAATAACAGACAAAAAGAACTTACTATTTTTATTCTGAATACATCGTGTTAGGATAATCCTTTTTCGTGCATCTTTTCTATAAGTTTATACACATATCACAATCACCACTATCCTCTGTTCTTTCTCTAGTGAGTCCACATCTTTTTTCAAGTGCAAAACTTGACACAGGTGAAACCCTGCTAGTGACCAATAGGTAGAACAAAAGAAATACTTCACATACCTTACAATTATATACTTAATTTTCTGCATGGTGTTTGGATTTTTACAACAATGTGGCATTGTTCACTCATTTTTCCATGATCTGCATTACTAAACTGAAGACCTTTCAACAGGGTGCATCAAGCCAGTAGTTCCTCATTCAGAGGAAAACATGCCTGGTTCTTCCTGTCTCAACATAATAATTTGCTCCTGTCTCTTGCATAGCAGTTGAGTTTTTTTTCAGGTAGCTCCTGTACATTTGGTGTTGTCTAAACATCCCAAAGCCATGACTTCTAAACCACTATCCAACTCATTAATGAAAACATTGAATAGCACCATATCCAAGGGAGAACCCTGCAAAATCCTACTTGATGTATCCCTCCTTTTAGGATTTGGACCATTGATAATTATACACCAGGTAAGTTTTTTAGCTAGCTTTACACCTACCTATTGTATTTTTAAATAGATAAGCTTATTAACTTTGTTAGTAACAATAACAGTTGAAACATTATCAAAGATATATGACACAGTGTACATTTATGTACAAATCTATTACTTTCACATTAAATTGGACACTTAATATTATTTTCTTTCTTCATAAATCTATGTTGGCTTCTATTAATCTCTATGTTTTCTTATAACAATTTCCAAATAGTTTATTCAATTGTTCCAGTATTTCTCAGGAACTGAAGTGAGTCAGTTTCATTTCTACTATGCTTGCTTGTATTCAAATCTCTGGTTTGTTCCATGAAAAATAATTAAAAAAATAAAAGACCTCAGCTCAAAAACTGGTTTACTGATTTGTGCTTTTTTAACTTCTTCAAAATCTGTCTGTTACACTGTATGACTGCTTCAGCTGCAGCATTTCTGCTATGTCCTATAAATGTTGTAAAATAAGAGTCAAATGTGGAGAAGGATGATTTTTAACCTTAGCTACAATTGTCCTAACAAATGGTGACAGCCTATTGTCTTAGTTGCCTTTAGGTATTTTCCCATTCAGTAGCATGTAACTAGCAGGTGACAGCAGAAGAACCCCTACAAATACACTATTTACACCATTCCAATATTCTTTTCCTAAATTTTTGAATCAATGGGAAAAAAAAAAAAAAGAATTTTTTTCCCTGAATGTAAAAGTAGAAAAAACTTCTGTGCTTTGCCCTGTGTCTTGCACCAGTTTACCATGCCCTCAGGCATTACACAGGCATAACACACATTTACATTAACAATCTATATGGAAGAGCTGCACAGAAATGTCAGGTACATGAAAAAGCTCATTCATTGTTTTCATTGCACTTCCTTGTAGAGGTAGGTCTTACATTATGGAATCCTGGTCTGGCCCAGTTCTGATCTAAATTAATAGATAGCAGGCTTTAGATATCTTTAAAGGAAATGACACAGTGTAAGTGCCAACACAGACACTCTTCAAGCATCTAAACTTATTAGGTGCTCAGTGCCATTTGATCCCCATGATCCCCAATACATCCATCCAGAATGGGCAGATATGACAGCACCTGCAGGAATACTGTCCCTGTTTGGAACAGCACCTGAAGGCAGTATCTCAAATGGCACAAGATATCTAACTTTAGACAACACAATTATACCCTTTATAGACCACAGATAATCTGCACTGCTAATAGTCTCAGAAACATGATGCATACACCACCCTAGCTGTCAGCTAACATTAGAAAAACTGCTTTCATATACCTTGGCAGCATCTTGGAGATTTGGTAGTCGCACTTTGATAACTTGCTGTAATTCCTCTGTCCGTCGTCCCAGTTCCAGCACTTGCTGTGACATTCCTTCAGTACAGTAAACACTTGCCAGATACTCAATCCTCTCACTCATGGCCTCAAGATCACCATGAATCTCTCCAGACTCATCAAGCATAGTCTAGATGGAGATATGAACAAACTCAATGCCAGAGTTGAGCTTCAGATTAAACATATCTAAGTATATTCCTGTTCTGCAGACTCCTCAATTTGTACACATTTGTAATCTGAGGATTAAATTCTACTGTTTTCCTGTAAGGCCTAAGCAATATGCTTAATTCTGAGTGTATGATAAAGTGTTTCAGTTTATGGAGACTGGGAAACAAAAGAGTAAGTCATGAAGCTTCAGCAGCTGAATTTACCCACACATCAATCCTAGTGCTTTGCTATACACCCTTACCTGTAAAAAAATAATATACACAACAGATAGGTTTGCTCTGGAAGTCTGATGTACCTAATAGGAAGCAGCAGAAACCACTTGGGTACAGTGTTATAGCAGGGCAGTAGTCATTAATAATGCCTAAAAAAATGGCTCCCAAAGTGTTCTTTGGAATGGCATTGGTTAAGCCAGTATCTCCTCATCAACTTTTGGAACAGGGAAAAAGCCATAGCAAAAAAACCAAACCAGAAATGCCATCTCTCAGCTATCCTCAGAATAAATTGCTTGGAGGTTCATATTCAGAATAAGAAACCATGACATACTACATTGCCCTGATGTGAGTGAATGCAGCTGACAATTAACAAATGTATATAAAAAACCCCCATAATTAATGCAGTTTTATTTCAGCATTAGTGAGATGTGACATCTTACGATACTTTGATTTGTTTCATATGGCCATGTAACACTGGGCAAGTTTGAACCTTATCAAACTGCTCCACTGATCTCACACACATTCCACACACAACAAATTGCACTGTCACAGCAAATCACTCTGATGTGAGAAGTTCATGAAGCAACTGGAAGAAGCTCATTCATTGGATATCAGTTTGAGAATGTTTACTGTGAGATTCATCAGATGAGAACAAAATCTATGCCGATGTAGTGTAAAGGAGAAAGAAAAATAAAATACCCAAACTGAAATTCATGTTTGGTGAACTAAAATTTTAGAGGAATATTAGCTGCAATAAGGTACTCAGTGTGACAGAATCACAGTGTATCAACACACTATTCCATCAAAAGCTACTGAGAAGCCAATGCGCTTGGGAGATCACGTTTGCATCACATAGTATTATTCAACAACACATCTTAATTTCAGTCTTCAAAACGATTGTCCAAATCAAATTAGTTTATAATACTCCGGGAAACAGTCAAAAAAACCTAGCATTCTAAGACTTCTTCAAGGAAAAAAGGCAAAAAAAGGTGTAGGAAATAAAACTTCACTGCTTAAAAAATAACATCTTCTATACACTGGCCTTTGAATTTCATAGCTCATATAATCACCTGGTAGGCTTTAAACTGATCACGAAGCTGAGAGGAAGAATTCCATATTATACTACCATGCACTAGGATATTTGCTTTCTCAGTCCATTTCAGTATGAACTCCAGCATCTCATTGTATTCTTCCAAATGTGAAGCAGCCTGGATATAAAAGAAAAATCCACTTAAGCCTAAGATATACTTCTGTACAGTTCTTAGCAAATGATAAAAATAATTTTATTTCATTTTCTGTTTTTAACAACTTTTCCACATTGTTGAATAAAATCTAATTAGTTCTGTATTTATGGAGTTAAAATAGGTCTGCTTTCAGTAAGGAATACCTATTTCAGGTGAAAAGAGGCACTGTAAGAATGTAGGTCACACTGGAAGAGTGCATTGATGCTCAAATATATCCCTAGAGGGTACACTTCCTGCACCTATTTCAGCCTCACACAAGTTCCAAAATACCTTCTTGCTCAGTTTGTGGCTCACTGCAAGCCTCCTTCATATCATTTTTTATTTTTCTTTGTCTATTTCCATGTCAATACCAAACTGCCTTTTTTTAAAACATGCTTTCTTCCACTCAGTCTGTCATATTTCCAAAAAGATAAAATGTTGCACTTATTTTAAGATACAGGACAAAACCTCTGCTTTCTGATTCATCTGATTTCTGTTTAGCAAAGTACTCTTTAGTTCCAATTTTCCTCCCACTTAGCAGGAATAATTTCACTGATTTTCATATACTTGTCCTGTACAAAGGATGGATCAAATCCTAGGTGACTGAACTGTATTTGCATACAGTTTGCCTTATTATTTTTTATGATCGGAAGTGGATTTCTTGGTGCTGAACAAAATCATCCTAACGGTTAAATCCCTTCACCAACTAGCACGTACTGAACTCTTAACTTTGATAGTAATTTTCTCTTTCTAAAAAAACAATTTTTAGAGGAAACTGAAAGGAATATCATTAAGGAGTTATCTTTTTCAAGCCCTACATAAGCTTCTTTATGCATGCAGAAAGTAGAACACATAATTATTAGGGTACCAATGGCAGAACCATAGAAAACCCATTTCCTTTTAGCTAGACTCTATTTAGATAACAACTAGTAAAAAAATACATAAGAGAGTTTCAGGAACTTTGAAACATAGGGGAGGCATCTTTATAATGCTGAAACATTGCATATACATTACTCACTACCAGGGCCATTGTATCTACTCTTTTCTATTGAACCTACAAATTATATTCACCCTCTAAAGGTTGTGACTGGAGCAAAACAATTTTTTTTTTTTTTTTCGGTAATGCTGCAAATATAGGTAAATGGTAAAAGAGAGGCCCTGAAAATTACAATGAGATACTATTTCCTGGTATGCTACTGTTTGCGAGAAGGTCTATAAACTTTTCAGGGCACCAGAGGAACCAAGCAGCAGATGATTCATGGAAGAGGATGTTAAAGCAGCATCAGAGAATTACATCCTCCTGATCTGACCTGTCTGTGTCTCTCTGAGGTGTGATGCAAGCCCTGACTAATAAGCAGATATGCCAAGGAATGCTCGTTCTTGCATAACTACAGGAAAATAACTAAGAAGTTTGTGTGTTTCTTCTTCTTGGGAAAGGAAACAGCAGAAAGGATTTGAGATCATACCTGACTGAGCTTGGCTGCTCTGTACTCAGCTTGCCGTACGGTCTGTTGGTGCAGTACAGTGAGTTTCCCTATCCTGTTAGCCAGCTGCTTAGCCAGCGGCACATTCTGCTCTGCAAAGTCCTGGACTGATGCATCTAATTCCAACAGCTTTATATTGCAGCTGTCCAACTCTTCACCAAGGATCTAGACAGAAACAACAAGAAAAACAGTGATCCAGGAAGCATTAGCTTTCTGATTTATTATTTCTAGTCCAACTTGCAACTTTTATACCCTGTCCAAAGTGTCCATAGTTTGTTCTTTTTTTTTATTCTGGCTGGAAACCAACAATGCTTGTCTAAGCAGGAAGGCAGAACAGCAGGATGTTTGGTCATCTCTTAAATGTGTGCCATTACTCTTTCTTCTCTGACTTCCTGGCTGAAATGGATAGCTGTTTTCCATGCCCTACACAAAAGACTGAGTCACTGCAGAGTGACATTAACTGTTCTTGGCCATCTCTCTGTGTTCGTTTTTGAAATGAATAGTCAGCACACATTGCCATGACAAGGATTTTTATTTATTAGAAAGGGGCTTCATTTTACTGCTGTCTTAAAATATACTCTTACAAACTCAGAAATATGTAATTGCTCATTAAACACATTACAAAAACTTTCATTAGCATTTTAAACTTGCATTTTCATAGCTTGATCTTGACACAGGAGCAGTCTAGATCATGCTAGACTGTTTCAACAGAAGCAGATTTTAAAATTAATTTTTTTTATCATAGTTAAAATGTTTCTGAAAAGTTTTAAAAGGAAACCTAAAAGGTTTTCCATGTTTCTCACAGACTGATAACACACTTATGAGCTAGTTTTCTGGGGCGGGAGGTATTGGGTTTTTTAAATTTGGGTTTTATATCTAAGGTTTTATTTGTATGAATTGTTAACATAAGTCTCATCAAACACTCTAGCCCCTTTCTTATTATTTTTAGAAATTTAAATTGCAATCATCAGACAAAAATTGATTCAGAACACTGCTCTAACTACAGGTGCTTCAAGAAGTTACTTTAAGCTCTTCAAGTTAGGGCTGTTCTGGCAAACACACCTTAGAGTGTAAGTTACGATAACTGTTATGATTATTATTATTATTCCATGAACTTAGTGACATAACTGTCTACACATAGACAAAGACAGATGATGAACTACTCATCTAAATAAGGACACACACATATTTCAGGCAGGCATAAAAAATGTCTCTACTATAGAAACCATGCAGAATTTATACGCTGTTTAGAAGCAAAGGAAGGACCCATTTCACTTCAGTCACATGGATTTAAAGCTGACTTTTATTTTATTTTTCACAGTCAGTTTCAATAGTAATATAAAAATATCTACTGCTATAATCAAGGCCAATCCAATCTCAGGAATATCAGCTGGGCACTGACATAAATGCAGTTGAGGGAACTTTATGAAATCTCCAGTGTCAGTTTTCATCTATGCAACATGGGAAAGCACAATTTACTCGCTTTCTGCTTAAGTACTGGAATCAAGAAATTACACAAAATTTAAAGGCATATATTTCAGTGACACCTCCTGTAAAGCAAATGGTATGGAGCATACTGAGAGCAACTCATGTAAATAAACAGATCATTTTTTACATATCATACATGCCAAACCCTTTTCCTCTTTGGTATGTCATGCTTATTTTCAGACAGTAACTTGGTCAAGTTTATCTTTGACTAGTTAAAAAAACAAGCCAAACAACAACAACAAAAAAACCCACCCTCAATCAAGCCTTCCCCCATCCCCCCTCACCCCAAAATCCCACACTCTCATATAATAAACCTAACTTGGCCATTACACCTCAGTATAGATGAGCTTTTCTAAGTGTGGTACACACCTAAGATTAAGAAAACCTACAAAAAGAACCAAGAATCCTTTGCATTACCCTTAACCACACCAGTAGTACTTTACCTCATAATTGCACCAAATGATATGAGATGGACTACTAGCTAAGTAAAATTCTATTTATCACAAGTAAAGGTGTACTGTAAAGAATGGTCTTTTCAGTACAGATGGACAAGAGCAGTTTGAGAGCCTCTTGGGCTTTCCCAGATTGCAGTCATACTCATTAGTTAGAGGGAACAGCGTAACTTTGTCCATCTGACTTGCTTTTACTATCAATTACGTCCTCCAAGTTCTGTTACTTACTCAAGTCCCTGTATGGGCTAGCTTGAAAAGAAATAATTTTAAAATTTAATTAATCAACCCTTATTTCTGTCCATTCTTCTGCTGAATTACATTAAATAATGTGTCATGCAAGTCTTTACAAATATAACCTCGGTATGAAGTGACTGTCCCGAATCAGAAGAATTTATGGTGCAACCAAATGAGGCAAGCCTTGTCTTACCTTTTGTTCAAGTTTAGCTTGTGCTATATCATTTGTTTTCTTTTTCAGTTTGGAAAGAATGGCATTTAGTTCATTTGCTATCCCCTGGATTTTCTGACCAAACTCTTGATTCAGTGTTTTGATCTGCTGAGTTTCTCTTTCTTTGGTTTGAATCTGTTAACAATAAGAATTAAAATCAGTAACCAGAAATCTCCTCCTGAAAGATTAACTTTCATTTAACTTACTTTATTTTAGAGGAAGAAGGTAATAAAACTACTCTGTTGTCATAGTTTGATCACACTTGGATACTGTATTTCACTAAGTTATAAAGTCTAAAGAAGGGATATAGATCTGTAATGCATTTTTCTTCTATGCTTTACCTGATCCTGTATAGTTACAAGGGCCAGCCCAACTTCTGCTAGATGAAGAGAGAGTTCAGAAGGCAAAATGGTATAAAGCCCCAAGTACTTATTCTGTTGTTGTTCAGCCATTTTTTCAACAGCCTGGCGATGAGTAGTTACTTCACCAAGGAGAGACTAATGATAGAAAAAATAGTATTAAGAATAAGGGGAAAAACATATCTGTGTAAACTTTGCAAATGCAGATATTGCATGTAGCTGGCAACAAAGCTAATTGCTTTCAAGTTCTTAATTAGTTCATTAAAAAGCATTTTATTTTGGGATTCCCTGGATTCTCATTTATGACTGTCTAGTTATCTGTTCCTATGTGACCACATTTATATAGAAAAGTTTTCAGCACCTCCAGTGAAATGAGTTTATTTTATTTTGTTGTTTACTGCCCCATACCAAACTGCCAAGATCAAAAGGAAATGTCACATTCTCTCCATTCACAGTCTATAGTTCCCACATATTTTAGATGAGAAGAGAAAATCACTGAACAATAAGCTAGTATGCAAAATTGCATAAATGCAAATACTTAAATATATATTAAGTATCTTTAAAATAAGGTATTACAGCCCATCAGCTACTTCATGCTTTATAAATTTGTCTAGCAGCTTAAAAACTAATGAATATTGTCTAATTTGAATTCATAGTGGTTTTGAACTATTAACACTCACTAGTAGATTACAATGAAGATAAATATTGTAATTTAGAAATTTGATACCTGCAACTCCTGAAGTTGAGTATCCACTTCTATATCAGGGCTTAATAAATATTCTTTTGTTTCCTGGATCCAGGACTTCACAATATTAATCTCTCCTTCAACCTCCTCACGCTCCTTCAGCTCCTGTTTCACCATCTTCACACCTTTTTTCACTTTCTGTTGCATACTTCAGAAACAAAGAAAGAATAACTATTTTTAAAGAATTAAGTAATGTCTAAAACCATTGCTTTGTCAAAAAATTAATGAAGATAACGATTGATAGCTTCACATCCAGACTAATAAAAAGCATTGTTGCAACAGACTACTAAAGCAGCACCCTAAAATTTCTCACATTCATTCTTCAATTCATTCCTTTTAATTAGCAGTTTTATGTATTTTGACACTGAGTGAACAATTCTTTTGAAGAAATGCAAATGTTTACGATACAGACACCTACATCTGAGTCCATCACCACAGGCTGCCCTCATTGCCAGTGGAGGAAGCAGGCAATTCTAGAGCATGATTTAGGATGATTCATCATTATTCTAAAAGAAACTTCTAAAATAGGTCAGAAAAACTGTATTTTAGATCTATTTCTCTCCATTAATTAGAGAGTGAGAATTAACCAGTTCAGATATCTATAATCTAAAATAAAGTGAGCTAAATTCCACCCTTATTGGTAGGATTTGCACTGGCAGAATACCTAGGCTAAGGCATGGATCAAATATCTGAACACCGTATTTCATCCAGGGACCTATGTCGACTCTTCCACTAAGACAGAATTTCCGCACTTTCCTCAAGAACTTTGATCTCCTTTAAAAAATAGTCTTTTTCAGATGACAGCTCTGTGAATGATCTACAGGACTACTTGTAGCTCTTATGTACATGGCATGGATCTTTGATATTCCCATATTTGATCTATATTTGTATAACCTTTCATATCTGAATCATGTCTTATTTACATGAGCATGAGGTCATCACAGACCCTATTTCTCAGAAACCAATTCTAAGGGAAGAATAGAATTAAAAAAGTGCTAATATCTACACATTTTCTACAGAGATTGCTATTCTACTGTAGTCAGTTACTCATGCACACACTGAATTTTACACAGGCTAAGTGCAGGGTTTACAGGTTTTTTTCATTCTCTGACTCTCTTCCTCCTCCCACTGTGGAGATCCAGTTAATGCATCTTAGTCAAATTATAAGGTGGGTACAAGTCCTCAAACTTAGTCATAAAAGTTCCTGTTTTATACATGACAGGAAAACATTTTAGATTTAGATAAACATTTATATAACCATATTTTGTTTGCATATTCACTAAATTCCTCTGTAAATTTCATGGGATATCTACTTTTGGTACCTAGGTGCTTCCAACAGGGGAAAAAGTTATAAACTAATCCAAATTTAGGATACAAAAAAATTAAAAGGTCACTGTTAATGGTGACATGCAATGGAAGTGTTTAAAATCAGTTATAACTTTAATGGAGTTGATACAGCTTTTACATAAGTTGTTATTATTATGCAAGGCAAGAAGTATATATTCTAAAATGCATACCCCTGCCGATGGAAACAAAGAATATTGGTAAAAACGTCTTTCAAAATTAATTAAATATATTTTAAAATTAAACTATTTTAAATACAATAACTGATACTTATTTTAGGCATTGTAAATGTTAATGTAACAAAAATGATACGTGAACTCTTATTAATGAATTGTGAGGTACCATTTGTCTAGTGAATCTTTTAAAATATTGCCTTACTTGTGACATCGATCTTGCATTGCTTTGATTTCTTGCATGACTGGTAGTTCCTCCTGAGACAGAGGCTTTATTTCCACATCCTGAAGCATGCTGACAACATGCTGTTTGAGCAGGCCCAAAGACGACAGCTGATGCTCCACCTCCAGAAGGAAAGTGCTGTGGTAATCCAGGAGTTCCAGGAGCTCTGCCTTGGATGCTTTTTCTACAGAGCTTTCTGGTAAGCGACCTTGTAGTTGATCTATTGCTATGGTGGCTTTCTGAATCTATGGAAAGATATGCAGTCTTGGCAGTAATAAAATTAAAAAGAAGCTAGTACAACTGACACCAAAAGGTGTTAAACCCAGTACTGTACATTTAGATGCTGTAAAGCAGCTGTGGAACAGGGCTTGTGCAGCAGTCTCTACAGCAGATATAAATCTATGCTCTAATGTGCTAGCTAGCCCCAGCTCTTCATGGTGGACTAGGACTTCTTAACGGATTATTTTGTCAAGTGATGAGTGACTTCTCATATCTTTTTATTACCTTTATTACCTTTTATTACCTTTATTGTTGGCTTCATCTAGAATAGACCATCTGGGGACAGGAAAAATAGAGGAGAAGATTCTGAAGAACCATCAGAAACCAAAACAACTCTGTATTTACTGTAAATGTATGCATATAGAAGAACAGTTCAAACCTTGGAGGCAGTGGTTCTAAACCTAGGTTTTCCACAGCTGTTTTTTTCTATGACCTGAGGAAAATCACTGTACTCCTGCCATAAGCTTTCACTACCATAAGGTGATTAATAAGGCAGTATACTGAGTGAAAAAATATGTGCAGTTAACAAAGGAAGATTTACCAAGACCAGAAGTTACCTTATCATTAAAGTCTTTCCATTCCTGCCCTGCATCTTCCAAAATTTTCTCTTGTTCTTGGGCTACATTGCGAAGCCGTGTCCAGCGCTGCCAAACTGTTGTCATGGATCTACTTATAGTTGCCTTACTGGCATCATTACTGACTTTCTCCAGCTGTAAAGCCTTTTCTTCCAGAGCTGTGATCTTCTCATGGAAAGAATTCACTACAGACACAAGAGTCTGAAAAGTAAAAAATAAGCACGGTTTTCCTCTTTTATAACACAATACATAACTATTCAACACACCTGCAGGCAGATGACCCACTTCCATCCCCTGAAGACAAAAGTAGGTAGGTACTACTCGATGCTGAGTGAGGTGGTTAGGTGTCACTATTTTTTTTAAACAATATATCAGCTACAGCTACTTGAAGGACTTGGTCCAAAGTGTAACTCTTTGGAAGCAGCAGCTATCTGGTGTAATCAGATTTCCTCATCCTTGCTAGCCCCTCAAATGGGATGGAAATGAGTATTCAGGACCCTTCTCATAGCAAAGACTGACTTCTATTAGAGTATAAAAATGAAAGAAGCAATTCAGGTGTTTAAGCATTGTTTTGCCAATTACCAGGCCTAGCATAAAGGACACAGCCAGCATAAAGATAAAGCAATAACCCAATTGTATTTGATACAAAAGGGTCAGTACATGGGTGAGCGCTGGGGGTACAAAAAAATCAGTCAGATTATACATAATCAGCATCAATCCCACTGACACCAACAATGACACCACACGACCAACAATGGGTGGAATAAATGGTGAAATGCAGTCTCCCATAGAAGGAACAGGAGACAACTGAGTCAACAAACCAAATACCTAAGACCAACGAAGCCACATACCAAATCTCTACACAGCCTGCATTTACAAAAGCCAGACCTGACTGGAGCCCAGTTCCAGGAAGGCAGGAGGTCCTTCCCCAACAGGGAACTCTACAAAGTGCATCCACCTCACAGACAGACACTGCCCCTCCCTGCAAGTGGTTCCAACTTTTATCCCCAAGTGGGACACCTGACCTTTGTTTACTTAATGTGGGACACCTGGGGCTCATTTACTCCCTGCAAGGCAGCCGCAGCCTGGAGGGAAGCCTAAAGGTAAACTCACCCCCCCTTTGTGAAGGTCTGTGGGAAACACCCATATGTCAACCTTAATTTGGGGCTTGGGGTTGAAACTCCAGCATTTCAAGCATACATTTATGTCATGTGCCATTTTAGATGTCTGAGTATCAGGATATTTTCAGGAAGCTAGCAGACATGACACTACTCTTTGGGGAGATTCCCACCTTTACAGAGACACAGCTGGAGACCAGACAGGATGTCTGAAGTGTCATTAATCATATTAAGGCAACTGATTATCACCCTAAATACTAGAGGAGAAAGTAATTCAAGTTACATTTCTTTTTCTTAGACTAAATAATAGTTAATATTAAACCCCAACCCTTCCTATCCTAGTAGAAGTATTCCATGTGAGTCAAAGTAGATAAATGTTTCTACTGATCTCAGTTTCCTGTAGGGTACACAATTTTGGGGCTATGCACCTAAGGCTTTTAGAAACTTCTTGGTTCCTTCCCATTCTTTACTGTAATAGGCACATAGACAGACATTAAGATGAAAAACAATTTAAAAAATCTGTTTCAGTCATCCCACAAATAAAATGTGTTCTGCACAACACAAAGCACTTCTTGCTGTGCTATGACACACTTAAGTGCTACAGGAAAAGATCTAAAAACTCAAATTCAGGTTGCCATAGGTAGGAACCTACATAACATACATTTATTTTCACTGAAAAAAAGGATTTCATATAATTTTCAGTATCTTACCTTATGTGTTTGCAATTTCTCTTCTGCTGCATGAGAAGAAGCAGCTTTAGCTACTGAGAAATCAGATAACTTTTTCTCAGCCTCATTCATCACTTCAATAACCTTCTGTCTTGCTGTCTGGTACTCCTGCCACTCAGAAGCACACCTTAAACAAATACAGTTCCAAGGGGGAAGAAAAAAAAAAAACAAAACAAAAAACAAAAAGCAATATAAATATTGTTGAACCTAGTTTTTAATGTAACTGCTAAATTTTGTGGTTGTACAGCATTTTCCAAGAAAAAGAAAGATTATCAGGAAAGACCATACATTACAGACACAGCTGGGCATTTAATAGACCTTTCCTCAGTGACTTTGCCTATGTGTTTAAAACCCACACAAACTTTTGGAATCCAGAACTTCCAGGAATAATAAGTAATATAGTTATGCTGGTTAAAAAGGTATTTCTTTTTAATTAAAAATGTCTGCTTCAATTTCATTTGTTTCTGCATAGGTCTTGTGCCAGGTAAAAAAAAGGGACAGCCACTCCCTACTCTTCTCAGTTCTTTTCTAAGCTCTATATAATTTTATCATTGCTTCCTCAGGATCGCACATCTAATCAGTTAGTGACAGAGTCCAAGAGCTCTGAATCCCAACATCCACTTCTCTCATCAAATCACAAACATTTTACAAAACTCTGATTAATGTTGTGATTGCTTTCTTTCATCATTAACAAGGTGATATTAAAATGAAAGAAAAAAAAATTAATATACCTTTGCAACTGCTCTTGCTGGGCTTTGGCTTCTTGCTTTGTCTCTTTGGCCTTTTCCTCCAATGCAGCTACATTCTGCAATAGCTGCTCTCTGGCTGTGTCTTGGATAAAGGGCTCCATCTCTGACACAAGGCCCTGTAACTCCTTTAAATGATTACCGAACTGACTTTCTGTACTGAAAAATTCAATGTGGTTCCTTAGGTTTTCCTCAGAGTTCTCAACATCAAGACCATTTCTTGCTAAACGTAGAAATTCCTGAGCATCTTCATGCCAGTCATTTGCTATCTGCATCACTTGGTAGTATCTTTGGCAGAGGCTATATAATTTATTCAAGGTAGCCTGAAATAAAAGGGAAAATTATATAGAGGGTCACAGACATAAAATTCACAGCAGCAACAAAAATACTCTCTGCTGTAAATCTGGATTTTGCCCATTGCTTGCTTTTTTTCCCCTTTATTATATCTAAAATACAGGACCGGAGAGACTACATGGAAGGTTTTGAGTGAGTCTGCACCTCTACACACAGGTATAAATGCATCCCCGAGTCATCCACATCAACAGGCCACAACCTAAGTCATTAAAAAACCCAAACCAACAGGATTATTAAAATAAATCTTTTCATGATGATTACAAACATCAAGCCAGAGAGCCATCTTCTTCAGCTTTGTGAGCAAGAAACTAATGACTAACCTGTCTCGTGTGTATAGCTTCTTGAACTTCACCGTCTAGTTCTGTCAGCTCAGCAAGAGTGTTTTCCAAGTCAGCAGGTATCAGTTCCTTTGCTTTCATGTATCTCTCTTTCTCTTTATTGCTCAGTGCATTCATTATTCTCAGGCTTGACTGCACTTCTTCCTGATGTATCTGAACCTTTCGGATTTCTTCTTGGATGCTTTGAAGTTTGAGGTCCA
This sequence comes from Athene cunicularia, assembly GCF_003259725.1. Taxonomy (NCBI): domain Eukaryota; kingdom Metazoa; phylum Chordata; class Aves; order Strigiformes; family Strigidae; genus Athene; species Athene cunicularia. The sequence continues at coordinate 69,696,635 of NW_020799097.1, read as the reverse complement.
AACTTAATGTTCCATTAAGTTCTGTTTTCACCCATCTCAACCAGTCAAGGGAGCGGCAGATTTCTGTTTGGAAGTCTATGCTTTGCACAAGTCTGTTCTCACAGTCCATCACAGTGTCACTAATGGCAGCATGCAAAGACTTCAGTTTTTCTTGCCAAGACTGAACTTGGTGATCTGTTGTCTCACATGCAGATGAGTCAAGCTGAGGAGAAAGGGCTTCTAGATGTTCGGTTATTCGCTTGAGAAGACTTCCTGAGTCTTGCAAGCTGCCCACCAAAGAATGATAGATTTTCAACTTTTCTTCTATTGGGAGCGTTTCTTCATTTACCTTAATCTGCTCCTTCTTCACTGCCTCTAGTTGTGCCTCAAACTGCATACACATATTCTCATGCTCCTGGCATGCTTCTATCATGTCTTCCAACAGATTTATTTTCTGTTCTATTTGCCTCTTCAACTTGTGATACAGCGTGACAAGTTTTAACATCTCATCTGGCTCCCATGGCTGGCCAGTGCTTCGAAAGGCCTCCTTCTTCTGGTTTAGTTCATCCACTGCTGCACCAAGGCTCACCACTTCACCTAAGAGATCTCTGTAGGCCTGCTGGAGTGACACAGCTTCTTTGGCTGAAACAGTAGCTGGAGCTTTGTCCATGTTAATAGACTGATCTTCTAGCTCATTCAGAGCTTTAATTGTCAATTCAATCAAAGAGGCATACTCTTTTCTGGCATAAATTGCTTCCTGAATCTTATATAATTTTTCTTTTGCCAGAGCAGTGACAATACTGAATTGCTGAGGGAGAATGTTAAGCTTTTCATCCAGATAAGAATGATCTACTTCATTAAGTGATGGTAGGATTTCTTGGCCATCTCTTTGCAGTGCAAGTAACAGATTTTCATATTCTGGAGATTGCTCAAGAATCTGTTGATATTTTGCCAACTGGTTGTATAGTTCAGAGTTAGAATTCATTACATTGACTTCTGGGAATGTGACAATATCAGCTTGTTTTAGCCAATGGCAAGCTTTATCTAAGTCTTCTTTGAAATATTTCCTAGAAACCATATTTTTCTCCAGCTCTAACAATCTCTGATTACACTTTTGTAAAACGGAGTCATACACATTCTGTAGTTCTTGCAGTTTACCTAACACTTCACTCTTTTCTTGTTCTGTTGCTTCTTTCATTAAATCCCTTCCTTGAGCCCACAACCCTGTGATTTCATTTTGATAGGCTTTCAGGTTAGCCTGGGCATTCTTACAAGTCCTGATCTGTTTGGTCACATCTTCTGGCAACAGACAAATGTGTTCTGGAAGCGTTACCTTCTTCTCATGCTGGTGAATTTGGTTTGTAGCCTGAAAGACTGCCATGAGAAACTGGGTCTTTTCAGACAGTGCTTTATTGAGGTGCTTTCTCCTCTGGCCAACCAGATCGCTGAGACATTCTACATGGTGCTGTGCATCAGAAAGTGCTTTTTGCAGCTCCTGCCTTTCATTGAGCCCTAGGTTGGTCATCACCCTGTCAGCATCCTTCACAAGCACCTTCAGAACAAGCTGTTTGGCTTCAAGCTCACTGCAAATGGTAAGATGATCCATGAGAAGACTCTGAGCCAAATCTGGAGGAGGGCTCTGTTTAAGAGCCTCTGAGATACTAGGTTGCTGCTCCTCTGCCCATTCCATTAGTTCCTGAAATTTGGAATGCACCAAACTGAGCTCTTCTAAGGTTGAAACAGAAACTTGAATTTTCCTTTTGACAAGGTCCTCCAACTGAGTCCAGCGTTGCTCGAAGTGACCATATTGCTCCTTTATTAATTCTTTGTCATCAAGATTCAGATGTTCTATCATCTTCTGTTTCTGATCTTTCATATCTTCCAGAGCAAATCTTCTTTCCTCTAGTGCCAGTGCCAATTTTTGCAAAGCTTCAAGGTGCACATTTGTACTTTCAGCATCAGATCTATTATCAGAATGGACAGGACAGAAATGAATTATTAGATCTTATATCAGGACAGACTTTAAAAGGGGTCAGAATAAATTATAAGCCCACTACATACTGAAATCAATATGATATAAATATCTTCATATAGTTTCCAGATTCTTTTGAAGGAACCAGTCTTGAACACTAATTAAAAAGTTTAACATTTTTATTCCTTTCATCTACTGACCACACAAATTAACATGAACACTGAAGAGCATGCCAGTTATACTGCACATATGAACAACAAGTACTTGTTCCATGACAGTGATAGCAGCAGTAATACACTCTCAGTTTTACACACAGCTGGTGTGTTTATGCTATAAAAAGTACCTGCAATCATTTAGCAGCAGCAACTAAGCTTTAATATAATAACCTAGTAGGTAAAACACAGCATCACAATGAAAAACACACATGAAACACAGTAAACACAAATGAAAGAGTTCTAAGTAGTTAAAATGATTGAAATATCAGAAAATGCTGTGTGCTGAGACGGCATCAATCAGCACTTGCCTTAAAGACAAACACTGGAGATCTTCAAACTATTTCAATACAACTAATTGTCCTATAATTAATAAGGGACATTTGCTTTTAATTAAGCATGGAGAAAGGGATTTTTAATGGATTCAACTTAGAGCCACTTTGTAAACAGCTCTGTCAGTGTATATGCACTGTCAGCTTCATGCATGCTACTCCTTTTTTACCTAGCCAGGTTGTCCCACTCTTTTGTGAGCTTTTCCAAGAAAACTTCAACTACATTCATGCGATCATGGTAATCCCCTGTCCTCTGCAGATCCTCCTCCCTCTGTATGAGCAAACTGTGTGCCTGAAGGCAGAGATCCAGCCATTGGTTGCTGAGTTCTCCTATTTCCTTGTGTTCAGGTGATTCCTGTCCTTGGGTTAGTTTGTTCATCTTCTCAGTCACAGATGTAAGAGCTGACTGCTTAGACTGCAACTTCTGACTGAATTCCTGAAAAAGATACAAGTCAAAACTAGTATGGTGACAGCTACTCAAAATTATAATGTGGAATTTAAATAAAAACTCTGAAATAAATAAATTGTGTAAGGACTAATTATCTGCCCAGGCAAATGCGGTGCAGATGTAAATTGGAAGAAGCGCCTTCTCCCCTCCCCTAACCTTCCTCCCCATCTTCTCAGGTGAGGACAGATTGGTTACAGATTTGAAAGCAAACCAGAGCAGTTACCAAGTGCTAGTGATAAACAGAAATCACGATCAAGTCACACCTTGCCCAGGATTCTGGACTAGCATAGCTCCCACCATACACTAACACATGCAAGATAGACTGGGTCTCATGAGAATTCATTTTACTAGTATGTTTCTAGCTCATTTTTTCCTTTTATTTTTTCATTACAGACTAAAAATAAGAAACAGAGTCCATGAGTCAGGCAAGCCCCTATATCCATACTTTATTTTGTTCCTACTTCTATAATAGCAACAATTATTGTAATTATTGAAACAAAGCCAATTATTATCTAGGTATGATTGCTGTTTGAATAAATTCCTATAAATAAAAGAGTCCATCTACATACACGTTTCTTATCAAATAAGAAGTCACAGAGGACCCCAAAAAAGAATATAAAATATACTGACAACCAAAACTAACTAAATACTTTGCAGCACTTACACATTGTCTAGTGAAAATGTAATCTTTTCCTAAATTCTAGTTCAAATGACTGTAACTAAAGAACATGCTCAGCTCCAGCACCTCGCTGGTAGGGGTTCTGGATAAGATATGCTACTGCCCAGCTCTGCTTCATTCCTCTTTGTGACTGCTTCAAATGGAGCTAGGCATCTTCCTTTACCAGGGCAAATTCAAGGAAAAAAATACACATTGTGCCACATCTGACAGTACAGCAGGTGCCTGCTTTTCATAATAATACAAAGTTCTTGACCGAGTTAGTGAGGAATACAGACTCCTGCTTCTTCCTGGACTCTAAAGATAGCTAGTGTAAGAGCTTTCAGTCCACTTTATGTGTTGAGGTATCTTCAAGGGCTATGACTTTGTTGAAACACTTGTGTTGAATAGACATGAAGAGGAAGTGCTGTTTAGTTTTCACCTAACTCCTGGCATATCAGAAAAACAGTACCAGCAAAGCCTAGACCAAAAATGAAAAACCCAAGCATTTAATCGTTTAATAAAGAAATAATCTGTTTTTCTGTTTCTTGTTGTTACTTAACTGATGTTTGTGATGTGTGAAGAGTGGCCATAAAAATACTCTCTTCTGTAATGCATGAGCAAATGAAAATCTGAAGGCATTTGTCTCATTATTTAGGGTAAATGAAATTGAGTTTCTGTTATACCTATTCTCCAATAGTTTTCAGAGTTCAGCAACACTGAATAGTTTCCTAGACTAATTTTGCAATAGAACCAAATAATTTAGTAGTATTGAAATCAAAGAACTTAGCAAGCACAAGTTGCACATCTTATCTTCAGATCCACGGTGATCAGCAATTAGCCTACTAAAAACCAGGGCAGATCAGAACAGTAGGCTGAAAGTTGTCTACTGTTAAAAAAACAAATCCAGAAATATAATAAGATACAGTGTTCTGCATTCTGTGTCACTCTGTAGCATGAATAAGGAAACACTCTTTCCTCTGCTTTCTCTGCTCTTGTTTAGAACATATTAGCAATTGTATGCAATATGTGGATATAATATGAACTATAAAAATCTCAGCCACAGGATGAACAACTCCTTTACCATCTGTTCTTAACCTGCAGTATCCTTACCTTAACCTGGAGTACCATATTCTGGGCAATGTTTAGCTCCAACTCTGCCCGTCTCCTTTTCAAATTCTGTAGCTGTTGATCTGCATCCTGGAAATATATCCAGAGCTCAGCCTTCATTTGTTTGATCTCTTCCCAACCTTGAGCCAAATACTGTGAGTGCATTATCTGCTGCTCAATCTAGAAGAAAAGAAATGGAGTAGGAATGCTTTAATGTATCTATTTTTGGAGAATGGAGGATGAATACCATCCTTCCTCTGAGCACAGTACTGTACTAAAGTAAATTTCTGCACTAGATTCTGGAGGTGCTAAGATTATCTGCAAAAGGAGTCAACCTTCAAAAGTCATAAAAATCAGACCTATCAAAGGAAAGCTGTGGAAAAAAAAAAAGAATTATCATTCACCCTTGAGAGAAACAAGTGTATTTTTGAGTGTGTGTATTTCAAAGTGTTCTCAGTTTTCTGTTAAAATTATCTTAAAATTAACTGCATAATTTAGTCTATTGAATGCCAAGAATATTGCTGAACTGTACTCTCCATGCCTTCACAATGACCAAATAAAAGCTTAAATTAAACACTTTCATTTAATTTGTTTAGTTCAGTTATTTTACCTATATGCCTTTGGTAAAATGCCAGTAAGAAAAATGCTTACCAGATCTGAGCCCATCAATCACCTTAAACCCATAGTCACAGAGTTCTTTTGCTCCAAATACAGCAGTAGTGGGCATTTAAGTTTAGACACTCAACCAGCTTAATATATCTCAGTGCTGTACTGTCTGCAATTACCCAGAAATGTTTCACTGCTTTATATATAAAAGGATAATCTTATTCTGATGTTTGAGATGCTTTTCAGCTATTGAATATTTGGACTGCCATTATTTTATGGATTACTTGGTTTTGTACAATTTGCTTCTCTGGTGTGGAATAACTGTATATATTACATTTTTACTCTTGGTAGAAGTAGTGTCAGAAGTTTGATGATGTGTGTTATGAGAAACTAATTTATGTTCACAGCAACAGAAATGCTCATAATGTTTCTTTTCTAATAACTTATGTTTATAATTTTATTCTAAAACCAAGGATTAAGCTACTTTAAAACTCAAAATTGAGGTACACTTCTATAAATTCATACGCTGAAATAGATGCATTCTGATTTATTAATTGAACCATCATAATTTTTTATGATCGTAATGTATTAGTACACCCTAATAAGAACATCAGCCTGCTGTCAAATAAATAACAACAGTAAAATATGTCTAATCTTTAATAAAATACAGAGAATAGACTGAATTGTGTTTAATGAAAATAAATGATTTGGATCAGGTTTTCTTCCACAGGATGTTATTTGCGTGGCTTTAGACCAACATCCTGTAACATTGCCTAACTACCTTTAGCAACCTTTGTCATATGTCTTTGCATTACTACCAGGATGACAATATGTGGGTTTAATTTTTAAAAAAGCAGAAAAAGAAAGAGAATACTATTTCTAAAAAAAAAAATATACTTAAGATTAAAGTAAGAAGACATTTCTTTAAACCATTACCTAATATGACCTTTTAAAAAGAGGACAGACCAAGGCAGTTAAAGCGCTAAATAGGATTAAAAGTGGGTTGTTGTGGTTATCTTGTACCGTTTGTTTTGTTTGTTGAACATCTGTTGCTGTACTCTTCACTGTGGCATCTGACAGATCACACATGGAGCACAGAAGATCCAAGTATGTATTGGCCTGCTCCTGCAGAGCCCGGAAGTGTTTTACCTGAGGGAAGACAATCCTCAAATAAACTGAGACTCTGGAAATAAGCTCTTATTTGATTACAATAATGCATTTTAGTATTTTCACTTTAGCTTGTTAATTCCAAAAGATGAAAAGTAGACATATGCTATTTTATTAGGTAAAGTTGCTCTGTCATAATTATGGAAGAGTAACTTAAACACTTGAAATTATGAGATCAATGTTGACAATCAGGGCAATAACATACCTCTGAGTCCCAGGGAGAAGGAGTGAGTGACCACCTAACACAGAGGGCCAGTGGTGGGTCCTTGCAGACAAAAAGTTGAACACAATAGCAGTGTGCCCTTGTGGCAATCCCAAACTACTGTATTAGCAAGAATGCAGAAAGCAAGCTGTGGGAAGTGATTATTCTCCTGTACTTACACTTCTTAGGTTGTCCCTTGTATATTTGGCCCAGTTTCCTTCTTTCCTCAAAGACAAGATATTGACAGACTGGTGCAAGTGCAGCAAAGGGCTGGGAGGACTTGGGGCTGTAGTATGTGGCATTTGGGCAGGCCTGAAGGAACAGGGTTTGTTCAGCCCAGAGAAGAGAGGTTAATTGTGGTCTGTCGTTACTTAAAATGGTGAGAGTATTAGTGAGAAGACAGAACTAAACTCTTTGCTGAGGTGAGCAGAAAAAGGACCAGAGGGAAAAGGTACAAGTTGCAATATGGAAATTCTTCCTATATATGAGGGAAACTATTTTTGTCACTGAGAACAGTTAAGCACTGGGAACAGTTCCCAAACCCACAGGGATGGTCAGGATCCTCAGTGCATCAATGGGCTTTGCAACCTCTATCCCCCTCTCCTTGGGGTTTGGTTGTCTCTGCTCAGGGCCAGCCCCAACTCAGCCCAGCTGGATGTGGCCAATGGAAAAGCATCAAGAAGTCTTCCTGCTTGCTCAAGAGCTGCATGTGAGCTCCGACCCTCATCCACCTATGGACCTCACCTGAGGCGCACTATAGGTGCATATGTTCTTGGCTGATCCTTCTGGCCTTGCCTTGCTACCCTGACCTCCTGCCTCCCCCTGGGACCGGCCTTATCCTGACAGACTTGGTAATCACCAGGTGGTGGCTGATGCCAGCAGGACTCTGCCCTCCTCACCTGTGTGCTGGAGCTCAGCATGTCATTGGGAAGGTGTTGCCCTGCTGGCCCCACTGCCACTCCCTCCTCCCCCTGCCCTTGTGGAGCTCCCATCTGTAGTATTTCAAAGTCTCTATTAAGCCACATGGTGGATGAGACAGCCCTGAATTCCAGTATTTTTAGTACCATACATGTTAATTTGAAAACAAGGTACAAATCCAATGTAAAATACATTGTTACTAAGAATAATCAAGAAGCAAAGAAACCATTCTTAATGGCTAATGTGGATTAGAGGAAGTTCTATGCTCTTAGGCTGAAAAACTTTTAATTGCCTGGTAACAAACCCTATGTCTATGATACTATAAAATCAGGCCTCATATAGGAACATTAGTAGACAGATGGGCAACTGGAAGCAGAAAGACAGAACCTCTCTGCTAAACACATCTGGAGTATCTAAGCATGTTTATCTAACTAGCTAACGTTTTTCAGGTAATGTATTTCTAAGCATTAAGCAGAGCTAGCAAAAGCCCTGTGTGATTTTTCACCTACAGTTGGTTTTTCACTCAAGGGATTCCTTTTGGAGCTGATAATAAACAATGGGGATACACATCCCTCTGAGAAGGTCAGAGAGAGTATCTACTTTCCATTAATATAAAGCTCTTACCTGAAATCACCTTATTAAGGATATCTGAGCATTTTCAAATGCTGAACAAAATTTTACCTGTTTAACTGCATCTGCCAGGCTGAAAGGTGGCCAGGTAGTTGGCTTTAGCTCTGACTGCACTGTAGACAGCCAAGTCTGACATTGTTGTAGGGTATCTTGATGATTAACATGCTTCTGGAGTTCGTGTTCCAAACTCTGGTACACCTAAAACAAACATTTTGTAAGGTCATAGCATTTTTGAACACCACTGTTGACTCTCCCACCTTGAAAACTGCAGATAAAACAAAATTATTAAGACTGTGGCTATTCTAGCTGTTGTACATAAAAGTACCAAGGGCTGAAAGCTCCTTAAGCTTTCACTAAATCTTGCTAATTTGTGGAGAAGATGGACAATATCTAAGGCATGGCTTCTGGAAAGAAAAAAATAAAGATGCAAATGAAGAGCACTTTCTCTTATTTCTGTATTGTTGTTCAACATTTTGCCATTGATCTAGAATGAGGTTTTACCTACCTCTACAAATCTTACTGACCATGAAGGCTACTTCCTGAGGGTTTGCTTTGTTTGGAGTTTTTCGGGGTTTGGGGTTTTTTTGACTATGTTGGCTTGATCTCCTAATTGGATTAACAGAATGACCCAGCTATCCCTTCCTAACTATATATTCTGGTTTTACTAAGAGAGACAGGATTTCCTAGCACATAATTAAGACCAGTTATGTATGTATGCAAAATAATGACCCTAAAAGTCCAAACTGATCCCTAGTTTTTGAAGTAGGAATAGTTCTAATTTCTTTGATGCAGCTGCTCAGAAGCTAGTGTAGCATGTGCAAGGCAACATTTGGATCACAAGGGATTCAACTGTAGTACACTAATGATGAAGTGCTATATTAGTAACCTGTAGGCTCAATTTAAATGGAAACAGTAGAAGGAGTTTTATACCATGGAAAGAAACAAGTCCTTCTAGAAATAATGGGTGTTATTCCTAAATGGCTTAAAACCATTTCTGAAACAAGACTTACTCTTTGGGCTGTGCTACATATGGCAGAATAGCTGTCCTTTGTCCCCTGGAGATGGCTTTGTATGTTTTGCTTAAATTTTGCTTGAAGATGTTCTGTGCATTGATTGATCAAGTAATCGCCTTTACTCTTAAGGCTGTTCAAACGATCTTCAAATCCTGCAATTTCTTCCATAATAGCCTAAGAAATAGATAAAATATTTTAGAAGAAATATTTTAAACTTAAAACATGTTCTGCATCACAGCTTTATAGCTTTTTCTCCTTAAACACTCTTTGTCTTCAGATTTGGAAAAAAGGTTTTCAGACAACATCTATTGTTAGTCAAACTATTAGAGTGTATACTCATTGAAAAGTCTTTGTCAAAAATCTGTACATAGATATCCCACAGAAACATCAATAACACTGTCATAGTGTGTAAACATTATAAGCTCATGCCCCAAGATTACCCTTATCTTCCTTTGTTGCATGATCTACAGGGCTCCACCAACAAATTTTGTGTCTAGCGATGATATTTTAAAATTTTAAAATTTTAAAATTTAAAATATTCTTTTATCCTAAAAAGTGCCTTAGGAGTAAAATGACCCTAATCTGCTTTTTGTGGTCTATTTCCTGGGACATCTCAGTGAAGATCTGACACAAAATTCAGACCAGTATACAACAACCTCTTTGTGCAGATGCAGTCTCATACAAGAAACAGTGCTAAAAACAAAGCAGATTTGTTAACTGCAGCAATGACACGGACACTTATTTACACAGTTAACAGTAAGAGGAATAAAACAGGTGAATGACAAATAACTAGAATTCTCTGGAGTAGAGACAGAGAAACAAAAGAAGAAAAATTCTATTTTACTGGAAAAAGGAAGTTTACCCAATAGCAAACTCACCTTGTGGTTAGCTAGTTGCTGAGTGATTATTTCAAGACTGTTACTCTCCATGAGGTCAGGGCTTACCAGCCTGCTAGACATATGTAGTAACCATTTCTCCCCTTCTTGCAAATCACTATTGTAATCCTCATGCTCTTTTACTCTCACTTCTAAGGTTTCAACGTATGCCTGCAGGTCCACAATAACCAAAATTAAATATTCAGGTAATTACAAGAATTAAAAACCAAAACCAAAACAAAACCCATCAGGAGCTTGAAAGCAGAGTAAGAAAGTTATCATCTTCTAAATTTATGTTCCTGTGAGTGACTCTGACATGATTAGACTGTTAAGGAAGACATCAAAGGGATTAAACTGTGGTACTGAGCAGTATTTTCCCTCCAGAAGAAATACCATACTTTGAAGACCAAGAAAAACACTGAGATCTCCTTAATTTAAGAAAAGGAACACTGTCAACTTGACATGAAGTTCACTTAGAAACAAGTTTTACACATTCTTTGAGAGACTGCACATGCCCTACCAGATGTTATTATGGTTGGGTCCCTGCTGCTTACAGCCTTTGTACATACATATTGCCTGTGATTGTGGTAGGCAAAGTCATGTGCACATGGAGTTAAAATGTATTTATTCTTTTTAAGAATATTTTTCATAAGCTTCTCTAAGTCATCAACATTACATCTAATGCAACAGATATCAGTTTTGGGATGCAGATGTCTATAAATCCAAAATCAACTGTGAAAAAAATAAAATCATCTGCCATTGGTGGATGCACTGGCAACTAAAGTTATTTAGGTCAAACATAAGTACTAATACCATTTGCAGAGATTATCCTCACTAGGACTATAACCTATTAAAAGCTTTAGGAGTATTAATACTTTAGGACTTGTTTAGAAGTATTATATCTTTCAAAGTACTACATACATGTGGACTAATGAATCAATGTTAATTAATGATGCCCTTGCTTAATTAAATTATATCCATCTTGCAGTTAACTTCCTTCAATGACTTCCATTCAACAACTAAACAGAATTTGTGTGAAATCTAGCAGAAACAAGAGACAAAATGGTATAATTTAGGACATCTGTACCTTCAAGAAATAATGTGCTTAGAAATCTATTCAAAGCAATAGTGCAAACTAGTCACTGGTATGTTTTTCCTTAGTGCTGTGAAGACTCCAGCTGCCACACTCAAAATTCATTTCAGCTACTCTTGTTTGATTTATTTAGGTACAAGTTCTTTCCATTTTCAAGAATTTCACTCTGGCCCTCAAAAAAAAAAATCCAGTAATTAAGGCTAACTGCTCTGGGTACAGGGTATGACATGACAGCATGAAACAAGTAGTCAACTTCTGAAAGGGGAAAAAATTATAGCAAATTGAGAGAACCTAGAGTTTTCTTCCTGACTTTTTACCTTTGTGGTGCTGCAGAGTTCCTGGTAAGTGCTCTGAAGGTCTTGAATGTTGTTCTTTAGATTCATATCATTCACCAGATCAAAAAGTGCTTCTCCCTTTTCAATTACTGATTTTATTGAAGGCTCATGGGACAGAACAGTCTGCTGTATAGACTACAATGCAAGCAAGAATTAAAACATGTCTATTGAACACTGAAAATCTACTTCATCAACTTCTCTTTGATCTGAAACACAGCCTTCTATCACGGTATATATATTTATCATCCTTTCCAGATAAGAAGAGCTTTGCTACCAGTACAGGACTATGTTTCTCAGCCATGCCCTGAGACAACAACTTTGCAGACATCTGAATACAATTTCTCCTTTTGTGAGTGGCTAGTAGCATGGAAAATCATCTGCAGCTGGTGAAGGAAAGGGAGTTAATATGTGTGAATGGGGAAGTGCTAGGGATAAAACTTGCTCAGAGGAACAAATTCTGCAAATAGGTAGGAAAGTATCACCAAAGCCATCCCCTTAATAAGACAGTATGCAGGCAAGTGCATAACACTCTATTCTCAAGAGTGTGCAATCTGATCAGACCCGACAGCATGGTACATGCCAGCATCTATCAAATGACAGTGAGATACCAGCTCCCCAAACATGTAGAAAGCAAGTACACATCTACTGACATATGACTTTGGGTCAGTAAGTCAGAAAGGCACAGTGGGCAGTTTCACAAAGAAAGTCTTGATGCTGTGCAGGTATTGCCTAGCAATAGCCAAAACATTGCTTTGTTATCAACATTGTTTTAGCCACAAATGTAAAGCACAGCATTACATGGGCTGCTATGAGGAGAGTTAGCTCCATCCCAGCCAGACCAAGTATACATCTTATGAAACATCTGTAATCATGGAGTATGTTACAAAAACATCATTGAGAGGCAATGGGGTTTGTTGTCATTTTTTTCTGCTCATTTTTACAACTGGAAAAAAACCCAACCACTTCATTAAAACTGAAACTAGAGGAGGCCATAACAGCTGACTGTCTTAGATGTCAGTTGAGCTGGGACATCCAGCTTTAACCAGAAAGCTGATTAAGCCAATGTAAACAGAGGCAATGTCTGCAGTGAAGAGCAATTGATTTCTATCCTTGCTTAAACAGCAGTTAACTCTGTCGATATCAATGGAATTACTCATATGTGTACTTATAAAAGAATATTTCTTCGTAACAGGAAATGCTCAGATGTGGGAGCCTTATTAGGACATTCACATTTCAAATCCAGGGGCTCTCTCTGGTTTGTAGATGCAGGTATCATGCACGCTTTCACTTTTATGCCAGTTTAGACATCCAGATTAGAGACATCTCATACATCTATTGAGGAAACTTGAACAAACACCTGGATCAGAGGATTTATTGTGAACCACTAAATCAAAATCAATTGATAGTACAAAGATATAACCTCTTCTTACCTTGTATTTGGACAACTGGGCCTTCTTCTCATAGAGCTCACTCTTTGGTTCCGCTGGAGCATGTAACATGGCTTGGTACTCCATGACCCACTGAGTCTGTGCCTTGTATTTGTCTGAGAACTCCTTTGCCAGCTGAAGGCATTTCTCTGAAGTCATGTGCTCTTTCCTGATGGAACCAGCCAGCTCTTCAAGCTGTTCCACGTGATCTCCAATTTCTTTTCTTAACTGGTCAACTTCATTTTCTTCCATGTACTTTATAGCACGCTCCCCCTTCTCACGGGCAGATTTCAGTAAACTGTGGCCTATGTCCATATCGCTCAATAACAGCTGTGAATGAAGTGTTTGTTAAAAAAATGTATTCAGGCTCTTGCCTTTTTTGGTTTTTATTTATTGTAGTTCTATTACAAGTGAGAGGCCAACAAATTTATTTTTTTTAATTTTGCTAAGGACACAGAAGGAATTGCTAGGGAAATTGAATGGACCTTTCATTAGAAAATTGTCTGGAGTTAAGGTGTGGTAATCTAGAACGAAACAGAAAGAGAAAATACTTCTGTTCTGCACTGGGTTTGTGAAGATAAAAACAGAAACTGAAGGCTACTGGGAGAGGGTTTGTACTCCAAATTCCAGAACAGATTAAATTTTTCCCTCAAATTCTGGAATAGATGAAAGTTTTCCCTTAGCATATTACGTTTAAACTGCAGGAAGTATGAAAAACTTATCTAAAACTCTGAGATAAAACATGAGATTTACTACTGAGTTACTTCAATGAGGTGAAATAGGAAGCACTTCTTGCCACAGTATATATACTGTATAAAATATGCATGAGAGGATGCCTTGTGAGAATTTAAGTTTTAACCTAAAACAAAACACATATAAAAATGCCTTATAAAAGGATAGGATTATATTATTTAGGACTATTCATAATCTCAACAACCAAACTGATCTAATGTATATATGACATGACAAAAGAAAGTTTTATACTGTGTGGTCTTTATCCTTTTCGCTTCCCTGGGAAAGGTGAAGTCAGAATTTTGAGCAGCCGTTAAAATGCATGTTAAAATATAGCCGCCTCTTGGTGAACAGAAAAAAAGAGATTGCATTCAAGAAAGTGATACCTCTAGTTTCTGCACTTTTTTCTCCATTGCTGTTTTATCAACCACATCAAACTTGGTGATCACGTTTCTGAAGTTCTTGTTAGTAGCTCCATACCAATTTGTGTAGGCACTAAAAGCCAGTTCTGACTCATCCATACAGCGTATTTCTTCTTCCAGAAACTTTATTTGCTCCTTCAAACAAATATGGAGGTTAAGGGGAAGAAACATGAACCACTCAGATGTTTATCACTGTTATTGGCTAAAGGTAGCAATAAATTGCTATTTATTAATAAAACCTGGTATAATAAGATTAAACACATGGGTTCTGAGCTTTTTCATATCTAGTGGATAATTCTCACTGGGGTCCTGTCAAGATGTACATATAGCAATCACTAATGTTAAAACTCAATTAATACTTATATTTTTAAATTTGAATTGTGACTTTATTATAGTACTATGAGACAGTTGAAGTGACTTGAAGACTGTACCTTATCACTTCAAATTTTTCCCATACCTAGGTTTTCAATGATAACCTAAAAACATTTCTCTAGAAGTCATTTAGTATTCAAACATACTGAATTCTGAATTTCTCTCTTGCAACTGCCAAAAACGACAGTAACAACATCTGGTTAATACTAAATGTTTTTGAAAGGGCATTATCCTGATTATCATTCTCTCATACATTTAGTCCAATGAAATCTACATGCATATGTGTGTGTATATATATGAACATATGTGAATATTATATTATTGAGTCTACGGTAATGAATAAACTCCTATAAAGTCTGTTCATATTTGCTTCTTAACTGATAATTTATGATGTTACAATGAATTGCTTTTCATTACTTACCAAGACATGAAGAAGAAGAGTTTGGTAGCGAGAAGTTAGTTGTGTAGCCTGGCTTCCCATTCTACTTGCAGTGAGACATTCCTCTAGTATTTGCTGAGCCAATACCCCAACTTCCTCCACATCATCTTTGTAGATTGTGATTTCTTCATGCCACTTCTATGACAAAGACATTATCCAGCTTATATGACTGATTCAAACATCTTAAACACAACAGGATTTTATTTGTTACTAAGTCAGAAAATCATTGGAAAGGAAAACAAATAGATGGTTGTAAACATGGATTTAAAACAGGAAAATAAAACAGAATCTGATGAAGGTTAACATAATGAATATGCTGGGAGTTTTATCATGCCAAATGGACTGCATTTCATTATGGTAGATTTTTTTTTTTTCCCTCCCAAATAATAGAAATGTAACCTGGACTTCCTATAGAATTTGCCCAAAGTTTTAAAGGGGACTGTAAAGTATAACCTTGAACCTTTTCAAATCTGCTTCCTGTATTTATTCAGAACTATGTCTTCACCTTGGAGTGACTAAAGGAGAATTATTACATCAACACAGCAGAGGCTTCATAACACATTTTACTCCTGTTACCACATAAACACTTTCCCACTCTAGGACCAACCTTTGTCCTCAGTTATGCCTTCACATGCGACAGACATACAAATTCCAGATGTCTCTGTGAGAGTTCAACATTGGTATAGCCATGCCCCTACCAATAAAACAGGAGGAACCTGGACCAGAAGGCACAAAGCTTTCTTGGATCCATCATTCTAGGCACCACCTCAGAATAAATTGCAATGCTTCCTGTCATTTTCACAGTGCAACCAGGAACTGATGTGAAAACCTCACATGGTATTTTTGTTTAAGGAATGTCCTAACTATATTCTTTACCTTCATTTGTTGAAGTTGCATCTCCTTTGTTGCTCTACCAGACTGCCTCCCAGTTCTGATAGCAACTTTCTCCTCCAGGTCTGTTAGCCAGTCATTAACCTTCTGAAATTTTTTCTCCATTAATCTCAGTCTGCTCACAGTGGCGTTTAATTGGCTTCTTGCCTCAGAAAGCCTGTGCTGATAAACTTGCCAATCCTGCCGTAAGGATTCCAGGGCTCTGTCTTCTATCTGTGGAATGCCCCAGGGAATCACCTCCTCTCTGGCATGGACAGCAGCATTCAATAATGCTTGTCCTTCCACACAGTGGACCTGTAGCTCCTGTAAAGGCAATTATGGATCATACCTTACATGAACAACTTCCATCCGCACATGACAAACAAAACCCTCGTTCTAATTAAGACAAAAGCAGTTACCTCATGTTATCTAGATATTCCCTTTAGTTATCTGTGGTTCAATGCATATTACACTATCTCTAAAAACACCTATGATGGCATGCTCATTTACAAAGCAAACTGAATATCACTATTATTGACAAGCAAATTGGAGAAAATTATCAACAAAGCATGCATTAAATTATTTCCCCTTCTTGTAAATTTATCATCAGTTCTGAAACACTTGCTGCCTGAGTTGGCATGGGATGGATGCAATCCATTCAGCACAGCCTTAAATTCAAACCTCTCCAGCTGTGGCAAGCAGACTGTAAGACTGATTCTAAAATGGAATCTGTTGAAAACCAGGGAACATGGTGAGGCTTCAATCTTTTAAAATAAACAAACCTGTTTATTTTTACATAGGTTTGAGACATCATTCCAAGGTAACTCTTGATACCCTCTTCTGGACATGTGTGGCATTTTCATGCTTATTAGAACTTGATTAGAAAGTATGAAGGAATTCAATTTGACTAGAAAACTTAACCGGGAAATTACCGTAACAAAATACAGTTTTGTGTCATCTCAGTTCATATTTGAGATATACAGATTTTCAAAATGGATTGGGATTTTGTGAAGTAAACTATAATAACAAGACATATATGCAGAGGCCCTGATCATACAAAGACATTCTCAGCACCCTGAATAAAGTAATAAATACTTCATAACTCAGGTATAGACCTTTTGCTAATTCAACAGGTATTAAAGTTTTTAAAGTCAGCTTAAGATCATAACTGGGAAATTACTAAAGTACTATAGGTTCACCCTTCACTGTCACTGTCCATGACTGGAAATGCCTCAAAGTAGATGCATCTGCACTGTAAACAATAAAAGATGAAAACCCGGTGAAAAGAATACTTTTGATTTTCAGTACTTGTAAGAAAGCATTAGTATGCCTGGAAATTTCATTCAAAGCCTGACACTTCTTTCTGAAAATGAGTAACAATGTTTCCACTGTCTTTACTGGAACCACTTTTGAGCAGCAAAGTACTTTTATATAATGTGATTCCAAGCTCTTCTCAAAACAAAAAAGAGAGGTGTAATTTTTGTCTGATAATTAACATTACTCTGTTATTTTGCAAGCAGGACTCTTTTTTTTTTTCTCTTTTTTTTTTTTTTTTTTCCCCCTCTCTTAGGATGTCATATATTATGTACCTGTAAGTCTCGGAGCATTGCCTCCTGTTTCTGGGCATCACCATCAAGATGTGATAAACAGTCAAGTTTTTCCTGTTCCTTCTCCAGCCATACTTCAAAGGCCTTCAGATTTCTTTGGTACTCTTGATGTAAGTTAAGCAGTTCTTCAGCTTTTGTTACTGCCTCCTGTTTGTTAAAATAATTATATATATGTATATATATATATCTTAGTGTATCATCAAACCAAGAAAACATAAAATACAAACTTCAATCAAGGGGAAAAGCTTTCATCCAATGCTAAGCTTTCCTAGAATTCAAGAGTACTTAGATTCTGAGGATGGTTTAATCAACTATGGAGAAAGAGAGGACAATGTGGGGATACTGATACTTATCCTAAAAGATTTTTCACATAAGTTTGTGACCTCTGGGAAGTGAATTTTTGATCTGGGATCACTTTTAAATAACACCTTAGTGTCTAATAACAAAAGGCCTTCTTAATTTTTATACCAATTTAAATTAACTTTACTGAAGTGATTAATAAACCACATATTTTTTCTTCACATTATTTTTTTTTCCCAATGGAATAATAATCTTCTATAAAGAGTTTCTAATTTCTTAAGGTTTGACTACCCAGGTCCTTTGTGGGAAGTTCCTACACAGCACAGTGAGAAACAGACTGCAAGTCTTCCGTGTATGTGGGTGAGCAAGTTACAATAATTTCACAACACAGCACTAAAATATTATCATATCTGGGGTAGAGCAGGAACTGCATCATACATTAGCACAAGACTCATCTTCCTAAGTGCAAAAAAAGTATACAAATGTAATTCACATCCTCTAAGAAATGATGGGAATGGGGTAGTTCGGATGGAGGCAAGACAGGCTGCATCCCTGGGCAGGAGGCTACATAAGAAGAAAAACACTTCCATAAACAGCAGCCATGAACCTACTGTCTGCTTTACCTATTTCTAACAAGTCTGGATAGTGAAGGAAGGAAGAAAAGAGGACTATTATCAATTTTTTACAAGGCCTGTCCAAATCCAGTAGTGAAAAGAGGAAAAGAGAGACACACTTGACAGTGGCTGCAGGGAATTACAAGTCTTGGTCTGCTCAGGCCTGGGCCACAAACCCTTGTGGAAGATTGTCAGGTTTCCCACCTGGCCATATGCTTATTAAAGGATTTAACCATTCCTTAATTTCCATCTATTTGCTTTGAACTTCTAATTTCTTTCTAAGGACTGAATGTACTCTTGACACTTAACATCACCACCACAGTTAGGAGTGGAAAAGACAAAAGTAATCTGGGGTATTAGGTGGGAAGAGAAAGAAAGGATGCTTCTTGATACATGAGGAAAGAGGTAGAGCTCTTGCCTCTGAACTACTATCCATCTCTCGTTATTTCCACAATGTTGCTCAAGCTGAGCAAATACTGTCTATATAGCTTTGTGAAAAAGGTAAAGATTAGAATATCCCCATGCTAACAGGAATATTTAGATATTCACGAGCACTTCCCAGGACTTACTCATCTCTCCAGTAAACCTGAGTAAGTTTAGCCACAGAAGGTCCTAAGAAAGACAGTGCATTGCATTCTTTGCAGTTGTGAGAGTTCCACAAAACAGTGAATCACAGGCTTTTCAAAAACTGAATTTTGTCCTTTTCCACAGGACAAAGACATCTCTGAGACAACAAATTTCAACTTTACTACACTGCTGTCATGAAGAAAAGTTGCCTGTCTGAGTACATTAGGCATTATTTATTTACCACAAAAGAATTTTGGTTAACTGGAGATAATTACTTAGCTTTAAATGTATCACCAGGTCTTTTATTATTTCTTCTTTATCTTGTATCTTAGAGTAAAACACATCTTGATCTTTATCTGTCCATGCCCTAATCTTTTCCGGATCTATGATATTAACATTTATCAGTAAATGTAGTACTTATCATGCTGGGTCTTTTGACATTAGAGTCAGTTTACTTGCTAATAAGGTTTGTGTTCAATAGTTAGCTTCTGTAGTTGTCAACCATTTGTGAATTATCTGATTGACTGGTTGCTCTTATTGCAAAACATACATTTATTCAAATCACAGATTCAGAGATGCTTCCAATTTTTCAGTCACAATAGGTAAAATCATATTCATGCTGAATTCAATGAGACTTTGACATAGAATTCCCCAGACTATTCACCTGATGATTTTACAACTTTTCTGAAAAGGTCTGAAGCTCAGTGGTGCAGGAAGACAGGCTGATAAATCACTCTTTCTGTTACATTAAGTTACAACTATCCCCAAACTGTTACTCCTCATTTAACTGTAAAATAAATGATCAGTGAAAAGATTTTCTCTTTTTCCTCGTTCTCAACAAAACAAGAGGGAAAGCTATCAAGAAAAATTGTACCTTTGTTCTGTCTTTGAGGAACCTATACCGCTCCTGAAGGTCCTGGAGTTCAAGCTGAGTGACATAATGCTCAGCCATCCCACTTCCTTTCACTTCAATTGTCTCCAATAGGCTGCTGTGACTCAACACCTCTTCACTGAGTAGCTGCAAAACAGAAAGAGAAGAACACATTTATGAATGGGCAGCATTAAAACAAGACCACAGACTAATCTTGTAGTTATTAAGCCTTTGTTGTTGCTTATAAGGTGATACAGGCTTGTTGCTGGCTTGTTGTAAAGCAAACACACCTTTGCTTTGCTGAGGGCAGCTGTTTTTTCCCTCAGTTCAGCATATTGCCTTTCAGAAGCATTCATACTGGCTTCTACTTTATCCATCCAGCTGGAAAACTGACGAACATCATCCTGGTAACTTGTCCATTTGGAGAGAGCTCCTTCCAGTTGACTGTAATTTAAAAATACATATTTGTTGTGATAGTGGAGGTTCTCAAGCTATTTAAGCAGTGAGATATAGTCATATACAGTTATTCTAGACTATGTTTATAAGAAAGATATATCACAACCTAAGCAGACTGAGACAGAGTTGTTAAAACCCTACAGGTTTTAACTAGGAGTGCTGTTTGGCTGATGAAGAGAAATTAAGTTTTCCAAACTTGGAATATTAAGGAGGTCTGTAAGTTATGTAGCTAGTTGATGTGTTCTAGTTTTAGTAAATAAAACACAACTGAAAGCATAAGATACAGGATAAAAAACTTTTTATTCTTTGCATACATTCAAAAATTGCTGCATTCTAATATTTAATTACCGTTGTTGTTTTAAATTGAAATATTTGCAACTAGTGATGCTCCACCAAAGAAAGCTGCATTTTCCCCCCTGTCTTTCTTTATTCTATCACTCTGACCATCACTACTGGACACCGTAATTACAATACCTTCTGTGAAATGCTAGCAAGTGAAAAACCAGACAGAATCTTGACAGAGCTACCACTAATGTCCATGACAAGATCTTCTAATTTCTAAGAATGATTCAAGGTATCAAGTGCAACTCAAAGTAAAATTTACAAGATTATGAACATGGAATCTACTTTTAAGAATATACTGACAGTAAGTGCTAGCAAAGTTTAGATTCCTCACAGTGTCCTGCCCTTTTTCTGCTTCAAATAAACATGTCACTTAAGGCCTCTAGACCTGCAATGTTAGTGACATGCAGTCATTTTATATGAATTTGACTCCTCTAATAATAACGTTCTGGGAGTTAACTTTTCAAAAATGTTGACAGTATTTTATTACAAAGCATCATTCTGCACCTCATACCCTTTTTACCTCTTGCACTGGATACAAGCAGACAGAAGAGAAGCCCAGCTGTCCTTCAGGGTTTGCAACTGCCTTTCAATCACTGGTACTCCCTCCAGAGATGTATTTTGCAAAACAGACTCTCCTCTGGACAGAACCATTTTCATTTGGATTTCTTTTTCTTGTTTCACTGCTAGCAGTCCCTAAAAAGTGAGCAGATAGTATTTTCTCATTACCTGGGGATGAATATACTAACTGGATTTACTGGAAAATGAGCTGATAAAATGTAGCACCTTGAATAAACAGTCAACTGGAAGAGGGACAGTGAGGTTCACAGTCAGGCCTCACAAGGAAAAAGTGACTTTCAAAAGGTAGGTTTAGGCCATTAAAAAAAAAAAAAAAAAATCTTAGTTGACACAGAAGTTTTCATGGAATCTATGCAGGTACTTGCAGCGTATTTGAGAAGGTACTGTTGGGTGGAAAAGCTGACATTCAAAGGGAATGTCATTTTGATGGAAAACAGGAGGGTTCATTCATACAGAAAACAGGATGTCACAACAAAGCTCTTCTACAGGGCTGAAATACATTTCTACAACTCTAGGATCTATTTGCAATCCAAAGGTACCAATGTATAAACTCAGTAGACTATCAGCCACATCAGCTTAGAGATTTCAGCTCCTGGAGCTGCACGGTTGCAAATTAACAGCTTCTAATGCTATGCAAAGTCATGAAAAGCCTGAAAGTATGAACTTGAAAGACTCAACAAATAAAAGGCAAAACATATTTTTAGTATTTTTCTACAAGCTCTTGTTTTTTGATGTATCCTTACAATTTTGAGGACTTATCCATATTTTGACCATGGCTCAAAACCTGAGATATCAATCATATAAAAAGTATTGTTTTCTGAGTACTGCTCCTCAACGTCTCTTGTGCAGTGATATGAATAGTAGCTATTTTCTTAACTATAGTCACCATTTTTAAAGCAAACAATTACAGAAAAGCTGATCTGAATCATCCACATCACCTGTAAGATCTAGGAAATAATATATTAAAATAAAATAAGTAAATATCCTATTTCTTCCATTTAACCTTCAGCAGACACATATCTTTTGAGTTTCTTAAGAATTTGCATAAATGCAGTTTTCTGTATCATAATGGTGCCTATATCCTCCTTAGAGAAAATTTGTAATAATGAACCCTTTCCTCTGTAAATAACTATATTTGAGTAAATTGAAAATCTGTGTCTGAATGACAGTGGTTACACTAATATGCAACAACTAACATAAAGAATCCTATATTTGTATTCCTCTTCCAGATCTAAAAAGAGCAGGTTTTGGAGTCTGTTGTTTCCATACCTCTAGTTTTAACATCCGGCTGTCCAGAACACTCTTGTCTGCAGTGGGATGACAGTAGGAATCCAGCATGTGAACTGCATCAGCCACCCAGTCCTGGAGGTCCTTGACACTGTGTGAGAACTGCTGGTGCTCTGCTACAACCCTATCCATTCTGGAAACTTTCTCCTGCAATTCATACAGCAATTAGCACTAGCACCTATTCAAAGGATCATTTATTCCCCATACACACTTACGGACTTTAGAATGAGTTTCATAAAGTAGACTAAGAAATTCTCTTTATACATTCATAATTATAAGTACACTTACTTGAACACAGAATGAATTTTGCATACACACACACAAACAAGTTGTCTGAGCCTAATATACAAATTAAAATTTCAGAAATGCCTTTTTTTGTTTTCTAAATGTAAAGATTCACCTACTTGTCTTCACTCATCCAAAGTAGATGAGAGTTTTCTGGTTTCACTTTTTCTTAATCATCTGGTAAATCACACCTAAACTCCATTTCAGTGTTGCAGCTAAAGATAACTTGTAAAATCGGTCAATGCACAGGACAGATTTAAGCTGTGAAGCTATGTCACTGTAGCAACATTACTTTGTTGACATTTGGAAAAGAAAGACCTGTTTTCCTCAATGACTCTCACTGGTACAACCACTCTTCTGAAAAACCCCTGAAACTCACACGCATCAACAATAAATGCTCAAGTTACATTGCTAAAAGGCCTGAGGTGAACAGGGATGCAGAGCAGAGTATATTTCACATGGTGACAGAGAACTGAAGCCAAGCCAGTATAACACACTTAGGAAGTAACTGAGAGTGATCATTCTCAAGCATCCATGGCTGTCCAAAGAACTTCAGGATTTCTGTCATAGGCTGGATCATATAGATCCTCTGCCTCAGACTCCTCCTTCTCATCCTGACATGTCCTACAAGTTCTGTCCACATAAACCAATATTAATGACTCATGAATCTTTCTCATTTTGCAGTCATGAAAATTTATTATGGCCACGTATGCAATAATTTTTGGTAAGTCACAGAGCTCTAGATATGCTTTATAATTTTTATTTCCACAGAAGAAGCAGTACTCTAGGTACTAGCACAGTACTCCACTTCCAGCCCACCGTATCCTGGCTGCATCAAGAGAAGTGTGGCTAACAGGTCAAGGGAGGCGATTCCCCCCCTCTACTCTGCTCTTGTGAGATCCCATCTGTGTCCCGCTCTGGGGACCACAACATAAGGACATGGACCTGTTGGAGCAAGTCCAGAGGAGGCCACAAAGATGATCAGGTGCCTGAAGCATCTCCCCTATGGCTGAGAGAGTTGGGGTTGTTCAGCCTGGAGAAGAGAAGGTGCTGGGGAGACCTTATAGTGGCCTTCCAGTACTTAAAGGGGGCTACAGGAAAGATGGGGAGGGACTCTATCAGGGAGTGTAGTGATAGGACAAGGCCTAACAGTTTTAAACTGAACGAGAGTAGATTTAAATTAGATGTAAGGATGAAATTCTTTCCTGTGAGGGTGATGAGGCACTGGAACAGGTTGCCCAGAGAAGCTGTGGCTGCCCCCTCCCTGGCAGTGTTCCAGGCCAGGCTGGATGGGGCTTTGAGCAACCTGGTCTAGTGGAAGACGTCCCTGCCCATGGCAAGGGGGTTGGAACTAGGTGATCTTAAAGATCCCTTCAAACCCAAACCATTCTATGATTCTACGATTCTCACAGTGCAGTCCAGGACATGGTTGGCTTTCTGGGCTGAGAGAGCACATTGTTGGCTCATTCTATATCCTTAATTATTCTCGCTACTGTAGTAAACATAAGCTTAATACAATATCAAGCCCCCTTCATGACTGGAACTTTGTGAAAAATTAACAGTCCTAACATGAAGACCTTCTTATCTGTTTGCACAATAGAGATGGTAGAACTATTAAATGATGAAGAGCGTTAAGCATCACTCAGCTAAACTCAATTAAGTTAAACTCTCAGTTCCTAGCCTGGTGCTTCAGAGTCTGGCCTATGCAATGAAGTAATAACTTCTCTATATTCTGTATTTTCTGAAAAACAAAGCAAACAAACAAAAAAACAACCAAAAAAACTCCCCTAAGTTTAAAAAAAAATAGTTCTCTGAAGTGCCACTTATTCCAAACCTAAAATGTCTTCAACGCTTGAAATAATCAAAATCAAACCTGATTACTGTATATTCAGGTAGGGTTTACTTTTTAATCAAAACACATTTAAAAAAAAAAAAAAAGAAATCTCAATTCCATTTTGTTGACAAGTCTATGAAATTATCCAGGCCCTTATTTCCCACTCTTTAAAGCTGATGTGAAAGACAAGATAGCTCAGACCTACCACAGAGCAGACAAGGAAGACAACTGCAGTGTTTCACATTTCAGTCTTTCTTTTTCCCCACATACATCAAATGAAGTGCTTAACAGCACATACACTGGGTGCATTACCTTTGTCAGATTGCTTAGAGTAAGATATTGAGAAGACAACTGAGACACTCTGCGCATAAAGCTTTTGCTGTCAGCTTGCTCTTCCCCCAGCTGCTGAGCTTTCTCTTTCAGCCTGTTGAGCTGATGCTCGTGGCAGCTTATTTCCTCAAGGACAGACTGTAAAGCACAAGCACATTAATATTAAGAGTGGGTGCAAGAAATCAGGAAACGGAGACACATGAAGGCCCGATGACAACTACAAGTGACATATGGCAAGCTTGCTGAGAAAGGCACACCATACAGCTACACCAACAAAGCACCATGTCATAAGAAATGCAGAGATGCAAAACTTGATGGAACAGGATCATCAACAGCAATCCTTGAAACCAGTTCTCATTTTATTTAGAGGTCAGGATGCTAGAATGATCAAGCTTTTGTAAGGAAGCAGTGATGCCAGAAGGATGGGAGAGGAAACTCTGGCTGTGTTAAAAAGGCTTGTAGAAGTCACCTGCAACTTTTGCTGTTCTCTCCTCTTGGAAGGAAGATCATGGAGCCGACTGCTACTTCCTTGTACCATCTTCTCAGTTGTGGTCAACCACTCCTGTAGAGGCTCAGCAGTTGCTTCAAAGTCCTTCATCTGGATCTTTAAGTTCTGGGAAGATATGCACAATTCTATCAGCTGTCCCACTGCACTGAGCAGAACTGTAATGCACAACACACAGATCAAGCACACAAAAAGGATATACAATTGCAGTCAAATGCTACACAACTGTCCAAATAAATTACACCAGCTCTGCTCCTTCCCATCCCACAAACAGACACAGAGGTGCTGAGAAAGCAACTCTTTAAGAGGCAAAATAGAGGCAACAATGTAGGACGTCTACACAGTTGAGGGGAGGCTAAAGCAAATTTTCTTTGAACTGAAAGCTTTACAGATCTTATGAACTTTGACTCAATGTAAGTCTAACTCACATAGCTAAGGCAGTCTGAAGAAAGGCTAATTTGGGATACGAGTTACCTAACATCTGACTGCAGTCATCCACACTGACCCCTCCTTAAATGGGCTGTCTGCTTACATTCTTTTTTAGTGTAAAATTTTGGTTATAAAAACGTGTGCATAAAGGCATATATAGGCATTCCTTCAGTGCCTGCATATTTTTCTTGCAGGTTTATTCTGAATGAATAAAAAAAAAGAGCATCTAAAATAATTCATATAGAATCGAAACCTGAACCGCATAGTTCCTGTGCCCTATTTATTTTTATTTCTTTTCCCCCCAGATTGATTTAGTTTTCTTTTTAGCTACAGCCTTATCATTTAAACATCAGAATAAAAAAAAAAAACCCTAAACCTATGAGACGAAAATGCTTGGTTCAAAAATATTAACCTCTAAGAACATCCTCTTTCCATGGCAACACTGAGATGAAGGAAGGTAAGTCCTTGTTACCTGAGAATTTTCTTTGAAAGGCTTTCCTACATAATGTATTAAATGCATTTAAATTTCTTCTCAGCTGGCTAGGCTGCATTGGTTTGAAACAGGAATGCTTAGGAATTCTAATTCTCCTACTCTCCACAGGGAATTTCAGCTAAGACCTTTTGACCTTAAAACCTATGACCTTAAAAGACACTATATTTTTCACCTTCTGTGCTGGATGAATTGTGAGTTGTGACCAGAGAAAGGCACTGAGGTTTACTGAAAAAGTTGTTCAAATAAATCATTACATTTGACCAGTTTGCAAATAAGAGACATTCACCCGCCGTACTGGGACTATTCGTTCAGCCACAGTGTCAGAAATCTGTGCTAAAACAGTCCTTAAAAAAAAAAAGTTTTTTAGTAATCCAGTACATTTGATGAGACACATGTTAATAAATTTGAGCAATTGCTGTCTTTGCTACCTTTAGTCACCCTGAACAACACCCTTCTGCATGAAACACCCCACTTCAAGTTAAATCAGGTCATAAGGATATAAAAAAAGTAAAATGTAAGCGGAAGAATAAGACTTCTTGAAAACAGCTATTTATTAGTTATGTCACATCAGAATCACATACAGCCATATACAAAATATAAACTGTGCTGTTTGAAACAAAAATCAAAGAGGAAATCTAGCTCCAATCTTTCCCCGCTGTAACTGGTTCAATACCTCCAATGCAGATTCCTTCTGGTGGAGGGTGGTGATAAAATTTTTCCAATCTTCTTTGGCAGTAGCAGATTTGTCCTGGATAACTTTTGCCTTTTCATTTGGTAAAACAGAGCACAGCAATTCTCCTTTGGATGCTAACAGGTTTAATTTTTGTTGCCCAGTCTCACTTTCTGATAAGAATTCCTAAAAGTAGTAATAAAATAACTTAATTGGTGAACTTTGTGTCCCAGTAAAGGTCAATGGCAAGCTCTCAAAAAATTTAACAGGGATGAGTTTACTGTTTCTACTTAATAACATGCTAACTCAGCTTTCAGTACATTCCATTTTTATATCGTTCATATTTATGGGATTTAAGGACAGCAGCTACTTAATCCAGAAGTGCCATGTGTCTAAATGATATATATATTGACTCTATAATGACCTGTATGTTTTTCATTTCATGACACAATTACTGGTTATTTAGTTGGGTATTATACTTCTTTAAATACCCATGGTACAGAAAATGGTAACAGTTTCATTTCAGGGAACCAGTATCCTGGCACAGGTAACAGCAGGAGCCAGGGCCCACTCTGAGGCACATACAGGAGTGAAGCCTTGCCCACGGGTAACAGCCATGTTGGACTTCAATAAGCGTGTAAGGGTGTGGGCTGATGCTTCAACCCTGAGCTATGTCTAAGCTGTATGAATTATCCCTCTGCACCCTTAATTTACCTTCCATGTTTGAATATTTTTCCTCACAGAAATCTTGCACAATGCGCGTGTGCAAGAAATGTACAG
Organism: Athene cunicularia; assembly: GCF_003259725.1. Lineage (NCBI taxonomy): Eukaryota > Metazoa > Chordata > Aves > Strigiformes > Strigidae > Athene > Athene cunicularia. The sequence goes on along the minus strand of NW_020799097.1, from coordinate 69,668,877 downwards.
CTAAATGCATGTGCAAGAATTATACAGAAATCTAAGGAAACAGATTTTTAAATTCCAACATACTGCAATAATGTCCCTTTAACTTGCAATTATTAAAATATTTTGTGAGCATTTGGGACTCGAGGAATTTAACAGTCTTAAGTACCAATATTTAAAGCTGTTACTATCATGAATATGTGATACACAAATAGTTTTATATCCATAATTTTAAGGTTATATCCATGGTCAGAAATAACAGGCTTCATACAAAAATTACTAGGTCAGGTTCTGATTCTGTGTCAGACTAGAGGTCTTAGTAAAGAATGCAAAGAGTCTCTTAGTTTTGAGATACTTGGTTCAAGTTCTGGCTATATTAAAATCAAAGATACAACTGCCTTGTGATTTAATGTCAAATGTGCTATCAGACAGAATATTAAGTTTTAACAAAAATAAATTTTGAAGTTTACACAGGTTACCAAAACATCTCTAGAAGTCCAAAGCAGTTACTGCATGTCAAAAAAAGTTTATTTCATCTAAAGCAGCTTTCAGGGAGGAGGAGAACAAAGTAAAATCTTATACTATGAAGGGGCTGCAGTGACAAAGAAAAGAAGTCTTATCACTGTTGAAAAAAACCCAAACCCATCCCTTGCTAAAAATATTTAATGTCAAAATATACTAGGATTTTTTCCTGATATTTCCTGCAAACATATTCTCATTTTGGGGTAGTCAAAGATTTGATATATTAATATAGTATTGTTTAGGCTTTTAAGTAAAACATTTAAACAAGGGAGAACGAATTTACAAAAGGAGGAGGAAGTGATTTGGGTTTTGGCATTTTCTGAAAAACCAATATGAATTTCTTCTGTTAAACTATCTAACTGAAGGTTTAACAGTCTCATATAATTCTCATTTTGATATTTTCAGTTATAATTATAGATATAGTCTATTCATAAAAGTATTTATTTTACTTGATTTATTAAAATAAACTTCTAATTGGCACACTTTTCCACAGAGTTGTTGGGGCTTGTTTTAGCTTTATGTGAAAAATATAGTGCAAGAACAGGGGTAAAATGTATGCAGTGCAAGCAAGTATTTAAAGTCCAAGGGCTCTACATACCTTTACAAGAAAAAATATTTACATAACTTTGAAATAATTCCAGGTACTAAATACCAATTCTGATACCATTCTGATTTTACAGTACTTTCCTGCTTTAAAAACATATTTTTTTTCCTATTGTAAAAAAGAAACAAACAAGGAAAACTACTATGAGAGACAATGGCTACATACAAACTGTAGCCCAACAATTAAACAAATTAGATTAAAAAATAAAAAGGTAACTGTTCATTTCCTTGCAATGTCACCTGTAGCATTATTAACAATATTAACAAGAAACAGTAACGATATAGTAATAATAAAAATAGGCTGAGCTTTACATGAAACTGATTAGGTCTCCTTTAGACTAATATTTCACTGCTATAGAGTTACCTGTATTTTCTGCAGACTTGCTGTAGCTTCACTGATATTCTGAGGCACATCAAAGCATTTGGCTGTGGTGACTTTTGCATTGACCAGCCACTGCTGGAAGTCCCTGAAAGCCGTCCGAAATCTTTGCTGCAAGATCTGCTCTTTGCTCTGACATCCTTTTGAAGCTTGCAGGCAGAGACTGGGTTTATCACATCAGTGAAGCAGCAGAGAGCGAGGGAGGGAGGGAGCAAGAGAGGGAGAAAAGGCAAAACTCTGTTAGATGACAATGATATTACTTAGTTCTCTGAAATACAATGGTAAGGTTAGTTTAACCTGGGTTCCTCCTACCAAGTTTAAGCACTTAACTGAGGCACCAGGAAATCCATTATAAGCTTTCAGTTCCTTAAAAATGAAGCATGTAAACTGGGACATAACTGTCACAGATATGACAGGCATATAAGTGTTTCCAGAGAGTGACTCAGTGGACCTAAGCATGAAGAGTTTCTGCAAGCCCCTTTCCCTCTGTAGGGACAGGACGTGGAACTACAGCAATTACAATTCTAATTTCTGTGGCTTTGTTGAGTTTGTAATGTTAGAAGGGATTAATCTGGGTCATCACACCCTTCTGCAGCTACAGAAGCCAAAAGCTATAACCCCCTGCAAGAGACAACAGACTCTCATGTCCAAAATGCAGGTTGTCATACACCCAAGTAAATCAACTAGAGTGACCTGAGAGAAAGCAAGCAAATGTGGATTCTCCCGTTTCAAGGAACCAGCTAATCAAAGAGTAAACTGAAGGATAAAATTAAGAAAAAGACCTTAAATAGCTGGTATAGCCTGTTCCTCCTTCAGACAAATAAACCATAGTGCTACTTCACAGTTTCTTACAAGGATTCTGCCTGTAATAGGTCAGGTGTGGATATACATTAATTTCAGCTGAGTTTAGTGTCATAGCCTGTTTTTTAGGAAAAAATACAAAAACCCAAATTGCTACTGTTTACAATCTCTACTGACACCAAAACCAAAATAATCATTCTAATCATTGTATACTTCTGTTTCTAATGCTAAAATTCTAATTAATGGTTCCCTAAAAGACAGCTCACCCCCCACCCTACTCCCCTACTGATTAACTATAAACAAGATGAATGTGTACCTGTTATACTCCTTAATCAACCCTGAAACTTTTGAAGAATGAGTACTCAAATCTCTGGAAAATCTACAGAGATCATTTAACTGAGTTTTGATCTCTTCTGTCATATGTTCAGACTTTAGCAGAGCATCCAATGTTTCCTGTTAAAACAAAACAAATGAACAATATTGGTGAGTAAATTAAAAAATCAAAAATATTTTGAATCAAAATTTATCAGAATTTAAATAAAATTTCATTTATCATCTATGCATGTGCACTTTCAAGAGTATTTTAGCAGTTAAACCTACAGAAGCTTATGTGAAATTATGAGCTTCTAGAGACCAAATTTCTGCAAGTGTCAACTTTAACTCAAAATGTTCTCAAAGAACAGTTTAAGATATAAATTTCATTTTAATAAAAGACCTACAGTATTGCTAGTTAGCTGTATACATATAAAAGTACATACAATTAGGAAATTGCAAATAATATATGTTTATATACACCTAATTATCCTGTTGGCTTGAGTTTAGCATGTTCAATAAAAAATATTTTTAGCTATATCCAAAAAAAAATTTTCCCACAAAGCTTTTAACAGCTTCAACTCTTTCACAGAGGGCTCATAATGTAAAGTACAGCTGCTCACAATCCTGTAAGAGTAAATGGGTTACTGCTTGTCATTACTGCACTGGAAAGGCTCTTGGCTTGGAGACAGCTAAGCCAACAAAAAAATGCTTTTGTTGGCTTAGCTCACGTCACTGCAAGAGGTGTGATAACCACTCCAACAAAAACAGTCCTTGTTGATGTCGACAGCATCTCTACTGCAGAATCCTGCCAGCTACTCCAGGATAATGAGCAATGCAGACTTGGCTCCTTGTCTCACTAGAAACTAAATTCTGTGGGCACTCCTCAAACTACCAGGGAGAAAAACCATTCTTCTAGCTAGTTCCATTCACCATGGCAGAGGTTCTGCAGCACAGGCAGGCCAGAGTGTTTGGCACGTATAGATTAGCTCGGCTAAATCTAAGTGTCAATCTGGAAGAAATGGGCAGTATAAACTTAAGAAACAGATCATATGAAAGTAAAGACAGATTTGAGCAGGAACATGGACGTGGGACAATGAAGTCTCCAGATCATGTTTCTGAATTTATAAAAGAAGGATGATTGAAAATATAGATGGCAAATAGTTTGTAATAATCTATCAGCACAAAATTAAATGTTCAGGAAATTACAAATGTACAAATTACGTACATGAAAATATATGCAGAAGGTTTTCAGAATATCACAATCTACATTACAGACATAAAAATGCTGAGTAGATTTTTTACTGTGAAGTATTAACTAACTCTGCAATAAACAGATATCTCTTTTTGTAAATAATAAAAAAAAAAAATAGGAAGGGTCTAGCAAGCCGATCAACAGACTTATTAAGAACAGCAAAGGGACAAAAGCCAAAGATTGAGCTCATGCATCTGCTGCCCACAAGAAACCTTGCACTTGCTTCATATCCCTTTTTCCTGAAAAAGTCTGCAGAATCAGGAAATTAACTTTTTAAGATCTATTATCATGCATTTCTGAGAAAGTTAAAAAATAAAAGAGAGGGATTGCTGCTTTGTAGTACCTGAACTGTCAGGAAGAAAAACCACAACAATCCATTGTGAGAAAAATAAAACTACAAGCATGAGTTGGCTATGAATAACAGTGGCTTAGACCATAATCACAGCCTGATTATATTAACATTACTGAAATATGTTTGCATTTATGGATCACACGGAAGCCCCGTAAAATTAAGTCTGGAGACATTTCAGATGTATTACACATTTTCATGTGTTCTTGTATGAAAAAATATTTTGCTACAGCAGATTTTCAAGACTCCTCTGATTTATATTATTCATGCTCATACTATGGACTTTATCTGCTTTGAGTCACTCACACACCAGAAATCTGTTCAACCATAATCAAGAGATACTTGAAATAGTCACACTGCCAGTTTGTTTTGATGCCATACAAAGTAGCATTTGAATTAAGTAATTATGTAATAGCAGTGACACTTAGAAAAAAAATGTAAACTAACTTGTTTTGTTTATGTTAAACTACACACATGACTTTTTTGAAAGCATTAGGAATAACAACACAATGGCCATTACTTAAACACAGGATGTCACCATAGTGAAATATGAACAGCTTTTTTTTTTTTTTTTTTTGGTAAAGAAAACATGTCCTAAGAGTAGCACAGGGTTAGAACTGCCTGTTTTCATTTAAATTTTTCAGTTTCAAATAACCAGCCTCAATAACTACTAAAAGATTATTCTGATGACATACAGCCTTAGGCATAAACTATTAACAAAGAAGAACACTAACTTGCAAAACAGGGTACATTTAGCTATGGCATTTTTCCCTACAGAAACACTGATGGCATTGTTGCAGGCACTTGGATTTAATTTTGAATCTGACAATTACCAAAATAATTTGCTGAATTCCAAGTGCAAGAGTTGTTGCTCTTATGCTGCACATACCTAAGGGGACAGAATCTGAGTGTAAGAGAGTAACAGAATGATGTTGCTAATTCTGATAATTATGAAATGCATTTTTAATTTGTGGCCTTGGCTTACATGGCAACAGAATCACTGTGAAGACAATGGAAATGGAAAGCTTCAGTGCTATTTTACGTGCACAACAGGACCTATCCCTAGGGTCCAGAAATGGAAGGATTACTGTCACATTTCCTCTAACTATAAATAAAATTGCATAGTAGGGCTGTGCATAGTAAGTCTTGAGATTCTTCTGCATTTTCCTCATAAACCAATGTTTACAACTGTCTAATCTAAATAAACTATTGTTACATAGAACTACAGTGCGTATACATTATATGCTACTAATAAAAGCTAGTATATATGCTACTAAAAAAAGCAATGTCCTTTGAATTTAGTACCTTTCCATTTATAAAATAAAAGATGTCTGGTAGTTGCTGCTGTATGTTGATGACAATTCCTGTTTTTCTTTCCATTTTAAAAACACAAACATGGAAGACTGCATATCTGTACCATTATTTGCTCTGATGTAATGTCAGCTTTGTCACTCCTACAGTTATGTACTGGCACTCAAGCAAGCAGGTTCCATAAATCTGTGTCAGGGAATTCTGTGAAAGGGGAAGCCACAGAAATAACTTGGCACAGACACTGGAGGAGATTTATAATCTCAGTTCAAAGAGGCATTCTGGGTTTTTCTGAATAGTTCTTCAGTCAAGGGGTCAGAAAGCTGCCATCATACACCTCTCTTCCTTTCCCTGAAACTGCTTTATTGCAACAATACCCTGAAAGGGAAATACTCTGTATCTTTCCTCAACATTTGTGATTCACAGTAGCAGAGGTAAGATAAATACAAACATGTATCTTGATTGTGTACTATATATATATATATATATATTTATATATATATATATATATATATAGAGTGTGTGTGTGTGATACATACATGTGGCATTTTTTGCTAGAAGATAATCAGGAACAGAAGCCACCTCTCTATTTCCCTAAATTCCACTGCATTCCATAGCAAAGCAATTAGCAAGTATATGGGTTTCGAGTGGAACATCTTTAAATATTGGACAAGATTCTCAACGTGCATAACGTGAAGGACATTTCAAGAAACGGTAAGTACAAGCTCCATATGCTCCTGACAAGTTACAAGTAAGACATGGCTCCAACTGCTACTTGGCTTTTAGGAAATGCTTCGTGCTTCTCGGCTCAAGTGTTGCTGCTCTAGCTTGAAACACTGAGCGAGTTGGAAGAGAAGTTGGGAGCTGGTGTGCTAGCCCCTTCACTTTCTCAGGGGCAAGCCCTGCTTCTGACATCAAATGCCGGCAGCATTTGCTAAGCCTTGTACAGCAGAGGCCGGGGAGAAAAACGTCTTCAGTGAACACTACTTGACACCCTTTACAGTCACCAAAAAAGCGTGGCCAGCTGGACTTTTGCAGAAGTACTTTTCCCCAGATACGTTCTGCTCTTTTCTCCTTGGTAGTCCCGCTTGGCCGAAGTTTTCTGCCCACAGTAACCGAACACTTACAACCGAGGAGCCGCTAGGAAAAGAGATGTGGCCTTACTTTCTCCTTGCGCCAGCTCTCCAGGACCTCGCTGTCGGTGTGCCGGCTGTCGCGGGGGGCCAGGCCCTGCGACCAGGCGGCCAGCAGCTCCCCGAGCCGCC
>NW_020799097.1:69598740-69662057 GCF_003259725.1 Athene cunicularia | reverse complement strand
TTTTTTTTTTTTTTTTTTTTTTTTTTTTTTTTTCTCCAGAAGTGAATTCTTTCTGCAGTGTCCTATTTCAATCTCACACATGCTACAAAGGAATTTTGGGAGTTTTCAGTTTAACAAGCTGGAGAATATAAATACCATCCCAAATACTGCATGCCAGAGCAATGTTATTTATTCTCGTTAGTCTTACAAGCTAGAAACTATCTCCTCTCTTCCCTGTTTTTAATATACAGGGAGTTTGAGCACAAAGGGGACTGAAAACTATCCAAGAGCGTACAACAAATCAGTAATTTGATCTCGGGTATCCTGAATCTTCGTCTAGCAATCTGTTCACTGGCCCACTCTTATGTTTAGGAGCAGAGTAAAATGTTGCTAGCATGAGTATCTGAATGTAAACAGCAAAACATGCAGTCTGTTTTAATGTTGCATTCAGGAATATGTAACTTGCTTAGGCACTCAAACGCCCAGGAATAGATTCCAGGGTAAGGACGATATACACAGGGTGTCAACCTGAACATTTCTACCATGTTTGGGGAAAACAATCCTTGCACTGCTTTATGAACCTCCATTTCATGCCCATCAAGAAAGCTTGCCTCTGACTTTGATTCAGACAACCCTGCTAATGGAGAAAGTCTATTTGGGGATGAGGACAGAGCAGTATTCGGCTGAGCCACATCCTTCTGTGGTGCCACTGGGCTTCCGCTCTTCCAAATTGTTTCCATGTGTGCTGCGACTAACTCAGGTCTGACTGTACATTTACTCCATCAGTTTAATATGGGAAGGGAGGCAAAACCAGAACATAGCTTAGAAAGCTTGCTTTCAGCTCACTGAAATGTAATCACTGCTTCAAATACACAAAGCAAGATCCCACAACTTTTTGGCTCTGGTCTATTTTGGAGCATAGGGTCTGAACTGCAGATGAAACCATGAATGCTAAATTATCTTACATTGATTTTGTCCAGCTTTTTCTGTATGGTCGATGTATCTCCAGATGAATCTGACCAGCGGTGCAGCTCTTCCTTTGCAGAATGGAGCCAGTCTGTGAATTCATGCACAGCATCAAGGTATAGCAAATGATCCTTCACAATATCTTCCACTTTCCTCATTTTCTCCTATAATTCAGATGAAAAAAAAATCGAACATTAAAGCGCTTAAATACTGTCCTGGCTTTAAGGATGCAGTGGTATAGAGTGCTGGTGGCTGTAGCATCCATTTGAATGCTGAACAGAGCACATTTTATAGCAGCAGAACACAGAGTGACACTGCACAAGGTTTGGTTTAGGTTGGCCTGGATAGGCATCTTCTGCTGGAGCAAAAGGTGAAGAAGCCTTCTGAAAATGTATGCAAAAATGTACTTTAACACATCTTTTAACACAAAATGTATCATTTAATAAATGTCAAAGCTGCAGCTCTGCAACTCTGGCATGCTTTTCGCAATACCCGCTGGAGAGGGTCTTGCAGATCACCCATGAACCATCCCAGGGATCAGTGTGCTGCCAGAAACAGCTCTTATTTAGAAGCCCCAAGTCTCTATAAACCCTAAGCAGAGGCACAGAGATGTTTCATACGAAGACCATAAAGGAGTTCTGCCATTCAAAAGTGCAAAAAGTTCTTGCGGTGCTGAGTTCTACTTTAATCATCAGAGCAGAAGTTGTGTCTGTCCTCAGCCACCTGCCTTGTAGCACTGGAGGATGCTTTCCCTGATGCAGACAAACAACAGCTTTATGGCTTCATCTTAGGTTTTTAATGTAAGCTTAAAGTGGGGCCAATTTACCTTACTGTGAGGAGGTGAAATAGTCTATTGGTCTAGATTTGCCTTTGGTTTGACTGAGTAGATTTGTTCTTATATTCTTGTGAGCTAACACTCAGGAATGTTTATCAAAACCAACCAAAAGTGAACTGAGCTAATCAAACAACTTTCTAGTCCTGTGCGGATGCTCTAGATCTAAGTGTCCTTAAATTGGTTTCAAACGAAACCACTTACTAATGAACAGCTCTTTTTAATTTTGAATAACTAATGCTTTTAAAAATTAAGTTAGTATATTAAGTCCTACTGTTCACTCTGAAAATAATCATCACATTTTCTCAGACCCACTAGACAACAGATGATTACTAGCTAAACAAAGATGACCTAAAGTAAATCCTCAAAGTTTTAACATCTTAATGCATTTTATGCAAAAACACAGTAAGAAAATGTTCACATGTGCCTGACTAAACAAAATAGATAGCTCCCTAGGGAAACAAAAGAGCCCCAAGAAAGGCAACCACACACCTCTTTACCTTGCTAACACCAAAATATAGCACCTGTAGAGGGGGTGAGTGGCAGCAAGGTGCAACTTCAGTTGGTCTCTTCTGATGGCAATGGCTTCTACCAGTTGCAGTCAGTGCTATTCTCTCCCAAGGGAAAGACTGCAAAGCTGTCTTTCTTGCTTAAGAAATTAAATTTATTGATGCAGATTGATTTTAGGAGAACACTGCCATTCTCACTTATGATACTCTTTTCACACAAGTTTAAAAGCATTGTATTGAGTGAGTCAGTAATCTTGATATTGATACAGATTTAATGCCGCTGAAAGAAGTGGAGTTATACAAGGATTAAACCACACTGATCCTCTAGAAATGAGATTCATAGCTTACTATTTCCAGTAAAAAGGGAGCAAAAGTTCATCATAAAACCAAAAGAGTGTGTAAACAGCTGTTAATTATGGCCTAGATACATCTAAGAGGGCTCTAATATCTATGGTCTGTATTTAAAGCAATAAAACAATGACAATAATAGTATATCGTATCCCCAAAATTAAAAAGGAAACAAATCCAAAACTAAACCACATGACTCCACATAATGACTTTCCTTTATCAAGTTTAGTAATAAAAATGCAGACTTTTACTAAAGTAGATTCATATGCCCTAGATTTAACATTTTTCCTAACACATAATTTGTTAGATCTTCCATTGGTACTGTTTTTATATAGACTGTAGATTCATTACCTACAGGCCATCAACACTATTCTCAAGAAATTAAAACCTGAATCAAACTTCCAACAGATTACTGAATTTATACACTGTGTGTATTTCAGTCTCACATTAGCCTGTTACTATGTGACTGATTCCTGATGTGAATTTTCCCATTAGCTAAGGTGGAGATTATAACTCAGAGCTGGTGTCACTGTCCTGATCTGCTTGGCAGAAGGTCTCAGTGAGCTCATGCATCTTTCCTTAGAAACCAAACAGAACACCTGTATAGCATGTGCAGTGCTCAGTGGCTTGAAACAACACAAAATACGGGCATATATGATTCTGACAATAGAACTTCTCTTTCTGACAATATGTGTTCTGCTCAGGGAAGCATTTTATTCTTCCCGGTCTAGGGAAGAGAAAGTGCTAGAAATGAATGTACAAGAATTAGATGAAAATAAATCTGGAAGAATGTCAGAAATATTGTTGTATATATGAAACTAGGAATAAAATATATGTTCTTCACTTTTCAAAAATCATGACCATACCAATTTCAATTCCCAATACCTATTTTGCATTCAAGTGAATTTTAGTAAACTGTGTTCAACTTTTTTGTTAGACTCAACCATAACAAAAGGCAAGACAATTCCAACACAGTCAATCCTTCTGTTATTAAAAAATTATGAAAAAATATTTTAGCCTTATATACAGTTGTTTAAACATTTTACTTACTCAAAATGGAGACCTTTGCCTTTATCTTACCTTGGCTACAGTTGTGATGTCATTAAACTGTGTTTTTAGTTCTTCTTGAGCAGCTTCTCCAAAAGAATCATCCTCTGTTTTTTCATACAGTTCCACAGCTTTTTCAATGAGTTGCTGTAAATCACCAGAGTGATCCTCTATCTCTGAAACAACAGCCTGGAAGTGGTCCAGCTGAGCAAACTTCTCCTTCAGACCAATCTGTGGTTCTACAGGCTGTTCCACTTTGTGATCCAATTTCTCTAACCACTGTTCCAGCTGATTTTTCCTTTCCAGATATTCATTCCACTGGCCAATGACAGACTCTAGGCAGCTTACATTAAAAGAAACATACACAGTTCAGATGAGAACTTTTGAAAAGACTGAAAAAAAGTATCTGCTTATACCTTTTTACACTGTCTGTAGCCATGTATAATATGTTTAGAATATGCTTTTTCCTCCATCTTGCTTTAGTTTTCTATGTCAAGTTATATCCAAGCTAGTTTAGAATTTCTGTGTTCTTTGGGCTACTGTGTATAACCTGATACAACTGCTTCCCTATTACAGGTTACATGAGCAATCTGTTCCTCTCAGACTAAAGAAAAGCACATTTCAGTGTCTGTCCAGCAAAGTAAAATACAGAGCATTACTGGAGTTCTTTGTGAGAGTAATAAAATGTACAGCAGCCTGTGAAAATATTGGCAATTAAGAGATATTCTGGTATGTTTTGGAAAAAAAAACAATTATATATAGTCCCATTTACAATTTATAAGAAATACTTTCTTCTTTTACATATTGCTCATCCTAGCAGATCACCAGATTACTCTAGGATTTGTGTTGAGGAATGTAACTCTCATTCCACTGGACTTAATGATAGACATGAGCATGGTAAGGATTTCATTCAAAATATAATGGTCTAGCTTAATCTAAATAATATGTCAAAAATTGGGTGAAATTAGAAAATGAAATCTTAAAGGCAGCCCATTATAATTTTCTACATGTAATTGTATTACAATTTTGCAATAAGTAAGAAATTGGCACAGCTTTCAATAGAAAAAATTACCTTTATCATGGCTCCCACCATTGACAGCTCATATTTAGGACCCAGATACCCTAGCACTCAGGTTATCTACAGTATAGATCTATGACCTTTGTGATACAGATCTGTGAGTTTCTAATGCATGGAAAAGTTTTTTTTTATTAGAGAACTAAGAAAGAAGAATCATGCAGAAGTTCACCAAGGGCCCATTTCTATCCAATAATGACTGGGATGACGGAATAGAGAGTGCTTGTAAAACCCAGAGATGAAAGCAACCAGGGAGTAGCTGTAGCTAGTTGGATGACAGGACTCAAATGTCAGATGTTCTTAAAAGGAATTTTTAAAAAATGGAATATGATGATGAAAGTAGTGCTTTACTTGGGAAGGAGAAATTAGGTATACAAATACAAAATTGGGGATAACTGCCTAGGCTTAGTACTGTGGAAAAGGATTTGGAGATAGTTAACAAAGAGGTTAACAAAATTCAACAATATGTTACTGTTGGAAAGAAAGGAAAATCTCATTATGGAGTGGATTAAGAAGAGTGTTGTACAAGGAAATGGAAAGCATTGATGCTCTATTTGGAATTAATAATGTCTCAAACACAGTAAGGTCCTCCCACTTTCAGGTATTATCTTTTAAGAAAAATGTAGACAAATTAGTGATAGTCTGTAATCTACTGAAAAAGAAACAAGGATGAAAGAGGTCCAGAAAGTCCTAGTACTGAGAAACTGAGAAACATCAGTCTGCCTAGGACAGAGATGATGGAGGCCTTCATAATTTCAGTTCAATTACATAAAATGTTCTTACACAGGCAATAAGAAAAAATTGCCATTTCTAACAAGGTTAAGACAAGAGGAAATCAGCTTAATTTGCAGGAAATATTATTGAGAGTTGATACTGGGATTTTTTTTATTTAAAAAACATAACGAAAGATAGAATTGAGGAACTTTGGTATTCTGTAAAGAAAAGGCAGATAAATATGTTACATGTTCTTGGGCTTGATCAAGTACAGGTTCAATAACTCAGAAAGCCCTTTCTAGCTTTTTCTCTGTATGAATTTCCATGATTTCTATTGATTTTTAAATTACCATCTCATATGAAATTTGATTCATCTGATAGGGTCAACTCATCTTTTTATAGAAGGATGTATTTTTTTCAGGCATTTTAATTCTCTCTAATGATACAACTGTCCCCTCACATACCAGGAATAAATTAATGGAATCCTATGTGCTGTAAAGTACCACTCTGTGTAAGCAAAGATGGCAGGGTCTGATCTGTGTTTTCCAGGGAGTTTTACCTCTGCCAGTTCATGGAGGTGCTGATGATGTCATTCCATACATCCTTCAGCGTCTGAAGCTCAGTTTGTATCACCTTTTGTCCTTCCTCATTGGTGCTTCTAAGTGCTTGTTCTCCTTTGCCAATGGCCATGTTCAGCTTAACTTCACCATCTCCTTTGAGTAAGAGGATCTCCTGTAAGGCAAAATAAATCCAAATATCAAATGCAACCTGCTGAGAAGTGACAGCTATTATTCTTTCAACAGCAGACACCATCTTTGACCTCATTTATTGTTGACAGCCTTGTCCAGTATAAATGCCTAGGCACCTTTTCTTATAAGCGCCCATCCGTTGCTATGTATAAAATGATCCCCCACAGCCATGAAGGTATTTCACTGCATTAGTCATCCCAAATGTTGCTCACATTGCATTAGATAATGAGTAGGTCAAGCACTCCACAGAAAGACAGCACCACATAGCTAGAAGAAATCTCAAGAAAGCCCTTGGAAGGATCTACACTGATGACCTTCCCAACAGATGTTTGTTTAACTTGTTTCTGAAGACCTCCTGCAACAGATATGTCACAGTCTCTCTGTGTCAATTATTCGAAGGTTCCTCCTCCATTAGAAAGCTTTTTTGGATCTGAATACACATTTTTCTAATTTGTTATTCCTTATTAAATGTAACATCTTGTATCTATCTCCATTAGTCTTTACCCTGTTTTGCATACTGCACCTCCCAATTTGTCAAGATCACCTTAAATTCTAATCCTCTCCTTCATAACCACAGAAAGAATAAAATATAAAAATATTCCTTTTCCACTGATGTGGCCCACACCCAATGTTAATCATGATGCGCAGTCTCTAGTTGTATTCTTCTTTACCTGAATTTGTGTCAGTCGTCTCTCTAGTGTGGCTTTGCTACCAACAGTGCTCTCTGATGATGCCAGTTTATCTTGAACCTCTTTCACCCATGACCACATACTCTGTAATGCCTCTTCCAAAGTGAGATGCTCTTGGAGTGCAAGCTGACATGTTCGCAGCTTCTCCTTGATAGTTTTGACCATGTTTTGATAATTGGTGAGATGTTGAGAAGCCAGGCGTACTTCCCTCCCTGCACCATGGCCTTCCTCATTTAAAGTCTGTGCCATCTGGGACAGTTTATCAAAAGATTCCCTGAGAGAAAACAATGAGATGGAAAATCAGTTTCAGAAAGCATATAACATTGTTATAGCAACTATCAGAAGTTAGAAGGTTGCTGACATAATCACCTACTCCACCAGTGACAGAATTCATAGTTAACAGAAAAATTATCTGTGAGAGACTGAAAGGAAATATAAGCAGTGAGTATTGATTAGTATCTTTACTTGTGTACAGTGCCATTTCTTGCAGATTTGGGTGATCAAAATGATCACACTGAAATCGTTGTGTTGCACATTTAAATTAAAATATAATTTAATTTTATTTTCAGCTGTCAGACTTTCCAGTTCTATATGAACTGTTACATTTTTTTTACCTGCCAAAACTTCTGAGGAGTTCATAGTCTTTGACAGGTAGAAAGGCATGATGGCAAGGTCAGGAGGTCAGGCCATTTGTCCAGGAATAGACACTGATTTTGGGCTTCAGTACAAGGGATTAAAACTGTGAGTTTATACAGCCTCCATTAATCTCAGTCTACTGGATCACCCTTCCTGACGCACTGTGATTACAGGGAGTTTACATCAGGCCAAAATGTCTTGCATCAATCTCAAGGGAATAGGTAGTGACTGGGTGTATCCTCACTAGCATCCTGTGAGGCTTGAACAACTGACTACTATTTCTGTTCTATTTTCTCCAGCCTAATAATAAAAAGAATTTGAAAAACCACTGTGTACTAAAAAAGGCAATTACTTCATCATCTGTTGGCTAAGTCTGAATTCTAGAAGGACTGTGCAGTGAGCGTGGATGTTATTTGAGCTCTTTTATAAAGTGAGCTATACAAGAAACGATATTGTGTTAACCTGGTAGGATCTGAGTGTTGCAAGACAGAAAGAAAATAATTTTTAAATGGATATAATGATGTGTCATTTTTACTATTGCTTTTACAAGCAATATTTTTAAGATTTAGTTTTACAAGCATTATTTTTTAGATTTTTTTTTAATTTTTCATTTTCCATTTATTAATAAAGTAAGATAAAATTTTACTTAATAAGAAATGTATCAACATGTAATTTTTGAGTTGGCTTCAAGTTCCAGTTTCCTTAAAAATGGAACTATCTGGATCCAGCCTCTTTTCACAGAGAATGTTGCAACACCTTTCTCTATCTTTGACAAACACACTTTACCCCAACAGTTTAGTTTCACTGTTGCTTTAGCAGGGGAAAAAGTGAGAGTATTTTAGGAAATGTATTTCATATTACCTTGAACTTAGTAACTCTTCCAGGAACTTTTCCACTTTCTGCACCTCTTTTTTCTTCTCAGGAATAAGCTGTTTGCTCTCTCCTAATGCTTCTGTGGTTATTCTTTCTTCCATGTCACGTATCCACAGGCCAAGTTTCTTCTGCTGATCTTCAAAGCTACAGAACAGATAAATACTACCTTAAAACTATTTCTCAGGCAGAGTAAAGTTAGCAAGAAGTTAACTCAGTTCTTTCAATATCCACAAGACCGGGAAAATAAAGCTAGGTATCAATTTCATGCTTCAAGAATAAGAGTTGTACACAAAACATAGTTCCACAGTGACTACTAATCTAAAAATATTCAACTCTCTAAAACTGTTCAACAAAATCATGGGAACCACAGTGAGAAAAGAAGCCTCCAAAATTTAAAGTGACAGTGCTTTTATTTTTTACTAAATTCAGTAAAGGCAGACCAAAAGAAAATTCTTTCCAAACTCTTATAATGATTTAGTCTAAGATTAAAAAATGGGTAAAAATGGTCTTTTACTCAGTATTGACACTTGAAGTATTGTGCTTTCAATTTCTCCAACAGAACATAACTGGAGCCTTGAGCACTCAGAAATTAGCAAAACAACTTCTGGCCCTAAGTCTGAAAACCTTTTCCTTACATGAAGGCACACCATCTCATCTAACAGTCTTACCCATTACTGCTTTCAGTTAGCAATATATTTGAATCTAGTTATACCTAAAAATATTTGAAATTTCAGAATTCCAGCCCCAAGTAATAATTTAAGAGTATTTTCTTATTAGCTCCTTGGAAAATATGTCCATCTGGAATGGAACTGGACAGGTGTGCTGTGTAAAAAGTGTACTGTCTTCAAACCTCAGGGCAGAACTTGAAGATTCATCATATCTTTTCCCTCCAGGAAATTGCATTTAAATTACTGAGACCTAAACTGCTAATTTGGGATTGTATGAGCTACACAGATTTTCCACATACATGATCGTGATCTTCCATTCTTTAACCAAATCAATACCATTGGAGCAGGACCTGTTGCTTTGTTTTTAGCAAATAACTTAATTTTCTCTTAAATATTTCCAAAGAAAAAAGAAAAAAGGACTAGAGTAACTGGAAATAATTTCAAATTGTGCCCAGTACTTCTGCAGCTGAACAATTTCATGCAGTCCATCTGTGATTACTGGTATTACTCACTTTCCCAGGTGTGAGGCACAAGCTTCCAGAGCCTTCTTATCATTCAGACACTGGTTGAGGAATTCCTGGAAGTTCTGGTTAGACCTCACTATTTGGTCCTGAATATGGCTCACAACTGGTTTTGGTAAGCAAGCATACAAACTTTCACCTTCCTTGCAGGCAGCATCTAACTTGTTCTGTCCCTCGCTAACAGAATCCATCACAGTCTGTTAATGAAAGAAAACAGTTTAAAGATGCAAGATTTAGTTACTAAAGACGAGCAATATTTCTATTAGAAGTGGTCAGATTTCCTCAACAAGACAAGAGCCATGTCTAGCTATGAAAAAAATTCCAAGCAGATAGTTCAAATAAAATTTTATTGTGGGGCTACAATTCACAAAGCTCAGTTTTCCTATTTGATCCCAAGGTATTCCTGTCTTTCTCTGGATAGTTTAGTCATGTCCTGAAGATGTCTTACATTTCAGGAATTAGAGCTGTTTGCAATAGGTGTCTGCTAGTTGTGTTCTGTCCCATTAAAAATCTAAACAGATAAACTTTGACATATTAGTGTTAATCGGAAAGATTGAATAAGCAATAGTGTAAGAAAATACAGGAAAAGGAAAAGAAGAGAAAGGAGGCAAAAAAATGAAAAAAATATTAAAAATCAGAAACAAGAACAGTTTAGTTACACATAAATCTTCCAGAAATTAAATTCTGATCTCTCAGAACCATGAACAGTTTTTGCTGTATTCCCTCTGCAGTACATATTGCTGTCTTAAACCATTCTTACATTACATTTTCGGAAACAAAACCAATAAATACGATAGCATCTACAAATTATTTTAGAAATATAATTGAATACATATAGTTAAATTGCTAATTACTATTTTTTTAAATTTGTTTGCTATACCTGCAAGTCGTGTAGCTTTGCCTCTATGACGCTGCTGTCTCCAGACCTGTCAGATGATTCTTTTACTGCAGCCTTCACACCAGAAAACCATTCCTGGAATTCTTGCATAGAATCTTATTTAATAAAAAGTACAGAGAAAAGAAATTTTTTTTAAGAAGCAGCATTATCCAGAATACTATACAGCTGTCTTCCACAATTTTTTTATCCTTCAGGAACAGCATGTAAATGCTAACAGGATGAGTCTCATTGCCTTCAGTGACCTTGGGAAATGGGATCCATTTCACAAAAAGTTAGATGTTTCCACTGTAAATATCTAAATTTGAACAGTCATACTAGGCTCCCCTTTATAGTCAATGGGAAAAGACAGGCATTTTCAGTCCGTGGTATGTCACAATTTAATGTTCGATAATATCTAGATTAACATCTTAATATATGAGAATAAAAATTTCCTACTTCACTGACTATCCAGGGAGCTCAGGAAATATTTCAGATGGGGACTTTTACATTATAAACATCCCCATTTGGCTATATACATGTGTTTATGGCAAATACACAAAGGGTATGTATGCAAGAGTTGTATACTAAGAGTGAAGAAAGGTGGAGCTGAGCTTGGCTTTCATGCATATTATGTGTTTAAAGTTGAATTCTGTTTTTGTAAAATGAACATTTGGTAACAGTACTTTTTCAAAGGCTCCATACAAAAATAAAGTTGTAATTGCAAGTGACATCACTGGAAACTGGCAGACTCCAGAATGATTCATGGCTGTGGGCTAACAGGTCATATTAACAAGCCTGAAGACTCACGAAGGAAATGTTTTTCCAAGGACTCTTGCATGCTGGCCTGTGTTCTGGAACAGAGCAGATTCACAGCTTCATAATTTTTTATTAATGAAGTGACAGTGCCACCAAGAGTTTCCAGTTCTACAGAATGGTATTTGCGACACAGGCTGTTGAGGTTCTCACGGGTCGAGTCAATGCTGCTCTGCTGAAGCTGAAGGTCTTTTTGTGTTTCCTGAAAACGAAGTTGAAACACAAATATGACATTTTCAAAGAAACAAAAGAGCCCTCTCTTTTCCTCAAGCATTCCTGCTCCTCCCACATGCTCTTTTCTCCTATGGTCTATTGCAAGTCCTAGACATAATGAAGGGAAGAAGTACTGGATTGTTTCCTGAATTTTCCAAGTGAGATGAATCCTTGAAACTAAAGAGCCATCACAGAAATGTGAAAAATGCTGTTTCTTATAGCTTACTACTCTATTAAAAAAAAATTCAAGGCATATTGAATAGCAATAATTATTTTCAGCAAAGTCTGAAGGTACATGTGAGATGCAATATGATACTGGTATTTGGTGGGACTTCTGAATGAAAGGGAGTTTTCATCTGATTAGAGAGGCACATTTGTTTGAAAATTAGATTTGAATTGGCTAGTGTATAAACATTAACGTACTCACGCTGAAAAAACCTCCATATGGTTTGTCATGTTATGATGTGCATAATTGTATGCAATCAAGAGAGCTCTAGGATGTATGCAAAAGAATTGCTATATATGAGAATGGAGGAGGACTTTTGAGGTATAAGTTTGTGTTAAAAGTGAGTTCAGTCCAGGGTCTTTTAGTGTGATGAGTTATAAGTTCATAATTTATATTGCAAGGGGGTCAATGGATTTATAAACATGCTGGAGTAATGACTGGAGAGTTCAGTGTAACAAAACCAGTTCTTGTCACAACAAAGACCATATTATTCATTACAGTTTTCTAAAAGTTAATAAATCAGAACTTTTGTTCTTCAGTGGAACTTCCTAAAAAGTATCACTATTATTTACTAATAGTCTCTCTAGACATTTT
This sequence comes from Athene cunicularia, assembly GCF_003259725.1. Taxonomy (NCBI): domain Eukaryota; kingdom Metazoa; phylum Chordata; class Aves; order Strigiformes; family Strigidae; genus Athene; species Athene cunicularia. Next base: position 69,649,728 of record NW_020799097.1, on the reverse strand, counting down.
TTTATGAAATGAAAATTAAGTATAATGATTAGCAAAAACTCTGATAAAACAAACAAACAAACAAACAAACAAACCAACCAAAGATCACTGCATAAGATAGTGCATATTTATTTTCTTCAGCACCGACCTTCACTTTATTTAGAGCTTCAGGATTCAGGTTACGTGCACAGCTTAACAGTGTTTCTTCCACTTTTGTTAACCAGTCTGTCATCTGATCAATAAACTTCTGTAACTGCATTTTCTGAGTACAGAAATCTTTCAGTGTCTCCTTTGCTGTCTCTGACATTTCTTTGGCATGTTCCAACTTCTGCCTCAAATCTGATTCTATAAACTAAAAGCAAAATGTTATTATTAAAAGCATTTAAATAAAACATTTACTATGTTAAGTGTTTATTGAAAAAATAGAAGGTAGGAAAGTGACACACAATGATCATTTTGCTCTCTTAACATCCTTAACTAAAGATGCTTACATAATAAAAAATGAAAAATTAAACAGTTGAGCTTTTTCCTTTAATAATTTGCCATATATACAGAACTTGACCTAAACACAACTAGCTCCATGAAAAGAAACATCATTTGGTGAGACCTAAGAGCACTGAGGATTGAAGTATCTCAATGTGAGGCAGATTAAAACTGAAGACAATACAAAAATAAGTTAGAATATTGCTAGTTATCCCCAGTAAAATAAGTTAGAATATTAGATTAATATTTATAAATGAGCAGTTACTGAAAACTCTATTAAGGAATTGTTCATGTTAGGATATGAGCTGATCACACTGTCATTTACTTATTTAGTATTTGAATGTGGGCAAATAATTTGTGGATTCATGTTTAGTTTGTGAAGCTTTACTTTCAAATTTGCATTTATAAATCAACTATAATTATTGCAGGTATGATATAATTTTTAATTGTATTTATCATATTTAGTAGTTGGAAATAGGTGTGTGTTGGTTAACAGTGATATTCTGCAAAATAATTTGCTCTAGGTTTTGCTTTATAAGTGGACAGATATTTATTATGAATCATATGACTAAACCTGAATTTTCTGAACCTCTCATGTAAAGGAAACAAATTTGGGAGAACATAAGTGCTTCCATATAATTTGCACATCTTTATACTATATGGTTTTTGACGCATACCTGATTGGTAATTTAGTCTTATGTGTGCGGTCACAGCAAAATATGGACAAGGCTTGACTGTTGTATTAAGTTCCATTAAAATCTGATAAATGGTTTTAAAATAAATATCTATTGAGATATTTCCCTGTGGAAATTGCAGAAGTAAGCTTATCTTTTAAAACTTCTAACATTGAAAGTGAATAATCACACATACCAATTTCCATTTGAAATCAAACATCCAAAATAGTCATAACCTTGGTTTTGCATCTGTCCTAGAACATAAAAAATAAGGACCTAGACAATAATAAAAGTGACACAACTCACCTTCAGTGTTTGTATTTTACCCCTCTCCTGTAACAGCTAGTTCAGAGCACTAATTCCAGTCCACTAATGAATACTTTTGGTTTGATAAAGCAAATGAAGATATTTCATTGCACTATAATTCTTTCACAGAGGCAAACAGTGCATGCACTCACATATGATGTGGCTTAATGCTGTGCAGGGTGGAGAATATCATGTCTCATATCTGATCAGCCACATTCTTAACTATGTACTATATTTAGTACATAGATTTAGTAAAAAATACTTTTACAACTGTAATGTTCAATTACTTTATGGCTTTTTCTTTCAGAAAAAAAAAAAACTAAGTTGATTAAAATATGGACAAAGAATATTTATGATACATATAAATACTGCTATATGTCACACTGAAGGAATTTCAGTAGAGTCTCATATACAGGAGAGTCAGAAATTTCAGGAATTTCTTCTTAGCGATTTGAGCAGTCTATGATTACCAATATATTTATTTTACCTGGAGATCTGCAGGAGGATCTTGACTATGGGTCAGTTCTTTGAGATCTGAAATTTTGGAACTAAGCTGATCCAACTTCAGTTCTTTATCCTTGACTTCAGACTGTAAAACAGATACGGTCAGAGGTTCGTATCAAACTATAAGAAGGTTTTAGACCTTCAGAAGGATGCTCCTTCAATTGCAAAAATTAAAGAAAATGTAAGCAAAGTTTAGCAACCAGAGGGAAAACACTGTTGTTCTATTTTCTTCTCTAAAAATCTCCCATCTCACTTCAGACATCTTTTTTCTCCTACATTAAAATAACCACACACATTTTTATTATCTAAAATGCACTAACAGCTTTAGTTTCTTAAAACTGACTGAATAAAGACAGGAATGTCATTGTTTATTCCACTGGAAAAATCTACTGTGGTTGTTAGGTTCCACTTAATGGCATGCAAAGTATAATACATGTGCTCTCTGGTTATTATTACAAGGAAGTGAGCTCTTCGAAAAAAATTAGACACAGAAATAAATTTTAACCTCAAAAGGGAATTAAAAAATGCTGCTATATATGCACTGACATATCTGGACCTTGTATTTATTGTGGTTATAGAGATCCAAGTTATAAAGAAATATTCTACTTATTAAAAAAAAAAAAAAGCAAAGTGAAAGAGATAATTATAAATTGTATAATTGTAGTTCTAAAGTATTAGGCAAGTAATTGGTGTGTCTATCCTATTACCCAAACTTTCTTTTCTACAAAATTTGAATAGATCACTCAAATTAAAAGATTGGACAGTGGATTTCAGGATTAAATCACTGCACTTATCATCTGCCCTGAATGGTAGAAGTTCAGGTGGCCTTAGAAGAACCCTCAAGGCGTATTTTGTGCTAGGGAGGATATAATATTAGGTGACTGATCAAGAAAGCAACCACTGCTACGGGCCATATAAAAGGTACACTGATTATTTCTGTCCATGCTCATCTATTTCTGATTGCTGAAAGGGCAGGACTCTTCTGCCAGTGAACTGCCTTACCTCTTGCCTTTGCAAAAGAAAGTGCAAAAAAAGTATTATGGACTATGCATTCCGTGAGTGCAAATGTATGCACAGTGCTCATGTCTTCTATTCTGGCCCTCCTGTGAATCAGGTACACCTGTGGTTTGGGTACTTGCTGCTCCTACTCCAAATGAGTTTTAGTAGTGATGAATTTAGATGGTCTGATTGTTACACGAATCAGAAAGACATTAGATAAAGCTTGTTCTGAACAAAATACTGGTTTAGCACCTTTTCATATTCTATCATAGTACTTGTATATGTTCACTGTTCATCTTAAGGACATAGTTTATTTCAAATGAAGTAAAACATGGCACATTCTATGGTTTATCTTCTGTATATTTTAAGCTAATAGAGGCAGAATGCATCCTGAACACTGGCTAGATTTCTAAGACAGTTTAACATTATCCAGAAAAGAAAAATATCATCTTACTGAAACTGCTAGAACCTGACATTGAAATTTGCCCTCCAGTTCAGCATATCTTTTTTATTGTCTGAAGAATCCACCTTCTTAGATGAGATTTTTAGAAACTACTCATATTTTTGCTTAACTTCAGCTGAAGTTGTCTAAAATTTCCATCAGTTTCTACTGGAACAGAGTTCAGTCCAATTACATGCTTTTCAAAATTTTTGTGCTTGTAAGAACACATTGTCATGTACTGCTAGAGCCAAAATAACTACAGAGCTTAGACTTAGTAAGAGATACGCTGTTCTTGTTTATGTCGGAAGCAAATAGATTCAAGAAAGGACTGGAATGCTGTCAGGTAGACAATGGGTTAGTGGTACCACTTCTTGAACAGGGCACATGGTGGTCTACAACCACATGGCCTTATCTATGTGCCTGATATCACTTAAGATTTTGGTCCAGAACATTTTTATCACTGATTTATGGGTAAGCACCTGGAAGTCTTTCAGGAGGACCTCCATTCTCTGACTGTTACTCAAGTTGCTGATGCCTTCATTCAGTTGAGAAATGCATTTATTGCACCATCCATCCATTTCATCTCCAGTTTTCAGGATGTCATCCCACAGAGCCACATTCACACTTAGCTGGTCAATGTTGTTTTCAATTCTTTCAGACACCTTTTAGGAGAGGAGAATGTATCAATACCATTCACAAATTAATTTTATATGTCTTTATTTTGCAGTCAGTTACAAGATAAGTTCATCAGAAATAATTAGTAAGCCTAGGTGAAATAATTTTCTTAGAATCAGGTCTAAGTTCTGAATCCTGATTACAATGTAGTTAACCAGATTGTAAATTGAACAAAAATCATATGTGACTATGTAAAAATTAGTATATTTTTCACTGGGAAAGAGTTTTATGTTCAAATAAACTTTATCTTTAAAACCAGCTACATTTATCTTTCTTCTGTAATGTAGGAATTTGCTAATAAAGCAGTATAAGTAAGAAAATGTGAAATATTAGCTTTTATATTACATTTCTCTGCTGTAATGTTGTCTTTCTCAACATAGTCACATCTTTTATGGTGTAGCTCATTATATTTACTGCCTAATTTATTTAGTCCAATTTATTTTAACAAAGTAACACTAGCATACATTAGATGAGAATCCAATCCAAATTTATACTCAGAAGTGTGCACTGAGCAAATTTCTACTAGTAACATTCATACCCTGTTATAAGACATCATTTAAAATCTATCAAATGGATGTAACAACTTTGTGTGTACAATCTATGCCAAATTCCTATGATTAACCCTTTGAGACACACTTAAAAGTAAACTTTACTCAACAATTGCACTCTAAGATCCTAAAAATAATACTAGCACTGTAACCTTAGCCCAACTTAAAAACTATTCAGTGTATAAACACCAGAGTCTTACATCTAGCCATTTGTCCACAGTAGAGTTCATATCTGTTTTTACCGCAGTGGAGTCACAGTTATGCACTCTTTTTAATTCTGTTAACAAATGTTTTCCTTTATTGGTGAAAGTATCCAGGTCTTTTTGTTTATCACTCAGATCATTCTTGGCAGCTTCATGCTGTGGACATAAAATTTGCTTGTTTAATGAAGCCTTAAGAAAGAAAGAAAAATCCAGTTCTCCAGGCACCCATCCCTTGCCCTGTGGTACATGTTATGCATTTGATAATTCTCATTCAGCACACCATCTAATATTTAACTATGTCACTAAATACAGAACAACTGACATGGTTTTCTCATAAGCATAATCAAATAATATTTTGTTCTTATAAATAAAGTACACAAATGGGAATAATGAATTCTGAATTTTCCCCACTTGTTAACAAGCTAGCTTCAGGATTTAAAGCAAATATTTTTTATATTATTCTTTTTATTCTTCAGAATCTACATGTCTAAAATTGAATAATAAGAATCCATTATTGAAGTGCTAAGGCTTGGACAACAGGCCCAAACCAGAGTTGACCTATAGATGAATCCTCTATATTTTATAACTGATAACCATTGTGCTAGTAGCTATTGTGCTAGGTTATAACAAACCACCTATGCTGATGTAAAAAGTGTTAAAGTGTTGAAGTACTGAAGTACTGAAGCCTGAACAACAGGCCCTGAGCCAAAGCTGCTAACTTAGTATGTAATCATTAGTGAAATACGTATGCTCGTTAATGAAAGATGTAGCTTAGGTATCATAAAACATGTCTATCTGAATATATATTTATCCTTCTTTGTGTAGGGGCAAGTTAAGAAAGCCATGGAGCCAGCTGTCTGGCCTTGTGACCAGATGTGTGACCTTGCTCATAAATAAATTAGATAATCAGGGAAACTCTCTTAGCTTTCACCTTGAGCCCTGGCCAGGGTCTGGAGGAATCTAATCAGAGAGTGAAACCGGATGTTTCCGCTCAAAACAAAGGTGCCAGTTATTCTGGCTTGCTGATTTTTGGGTATATAAGGCTGGACTCACTTGCAGCAACTTGGAAGCCTCACCTACGGGTGGTCGCACCGCGTAGGATTTCCCCCTTGCCGGGACAGGCTCTGCAAACCCTCGCTGTAACCGGGGCTGCCCAGCCACTGCGGGTCTGGGTGATGGTAACGTATGCAAGTGGTGATGGATCTTTTCTTAATCACTGTTCTCCCTCTCATGAAGTAATGATTTGATGCATTACCCTGTATTTTCCTATTTGTTTAGGAGCACTATTCTGTCTTTTCTTATTGTATGTTTTCTGCATTACTCTGTTACATTATTTGGTTATCCCCAGTAAAATATGCCTGCTCTTTTCACTCTAGTGTCCGAGTTTAATTGATATCCTTAATCAGCAAAACAATTATTGACTAAAACATATCTAAAATCAGTTCTGGAATTACATCAGGGTAAACGGAGGTGCTGCAAACAAAAGTTAGAATCGTAAAACCAACCCATCACTCCTAGATACTCTGGAAAACAAAAGTACAGATGCGTTCAGAGAGAAATTAGGCAAAATCCTCAGGGCTACTAAGTTTGCAATTCCAGGTGTAGGGAAATCTTTAAAACACTCACTAAAGAGGTGACAACTGAGAAAGGATAAAAGTAAGCATCTCATACTTTTGTCTTTAACAAGTATTACAGATCAGCATTAGGGACAAGCTACTCATCTGGCTACAGTATGGCCATGTGGCCATAAGTACTTTATTATAGTAGGAGGTATGCAAAATATTTATTGCATTCCAACTCCTTCAGGCCTAGATGTGGCCACTGTTGTAGCAGGAAATTCTCCACAGCCCAAGGCTCACATCATTAAGAGAAATCATATGGAAATTACCTGCATTTCTTTGTTAGACTGGTGAGATCTGTTTGGCTTTTAGTTCTAGTTAAAATGTCCATTTAAAAGAGCCATAAATACACAAAGTTTAGATAAGGTTTATACAGATCTGACTGAAAAATTTTTAATGAAGAGCTCTAAAAGCTTCCAAATGAAAATTACCCTCTGAATGAATGGAAAGAATTTAACTCAGAATGGTTTTTCCTGACAGGCTGATGGATAGCAGAATTTAAAATGTGAGAAATATGATCCAGTGAAATGAATAGAACACTGGAAAGAGACAGATATTTACTTTTTCTTTTGTTTCTATTATTTTGTTGACTTGTATCTATCAAAAAAGCTACCCCATATGAATAAAACTTTGAAATATGTTGACTGGAAATATCCTGTCATACTATGTTAACAATATATTCTCAAGCTATTTTATATAAAGAGCAGATAACTTTTGCTTTCCATAATAATTAACATTTTGCATTTCTAGGTGTTACAATTATAAATAGCAACAATCAAATACACATTCATCAATCTCACCAAAATGCTGAAAGTACTATATTCTTTCCTCATCAGAATCAGTACAATTTGAACTCTGAATGTCAGTGTGACGAGATTTGATAGTAAATTCAAGAAACTTTAAACGCATCTGAAGGGCACATTTCAAACAGAAAAAAATATCTAAAACAAAATAATTTAAACCCCTCAAATGAAAATATATGTAATTACCCTTGATAAAATTCGCCTGACATCTTCACGATCCTTCCAAATGGATTTGATCACAGAAGCACTGTCAGCACCGTCTATGACTTTCATTACTGTTGACTTCAAGGTCTGATATTCCTTCATCAGATCAATAAGAATGCAGGATTGCTCCTTTCTGTAATGTGAAAAGGCTGTGTTAGCACCATTTTCTGTCATGTTTCTGAAGGAAAGAGAATGTGACGTAGTGATTCACCATGGGAAAGTCAAGATGCAGTGCTAAAAATGTTTTGGGCAGCCAAGGAAATATTAATATTTAGGTTTTACAAATCACTGTGAGTCAATACATCACAAAACATCTCACTCAAGAGACAGTCTATGAATCACCTTCTCATCTAGATCAGATATGAAAGGAACTGACTTGAACAAAAGAAAAGACTGAAACTGGAATTCAAGCTTCTCATTTCTTAAGTTTAGCATCTTACTGACTGGAAACCACACTATAATGATGCTGGCACTCACAGATCATTTTTTGTTAACCTGTTTCTCATGGAGTTTTTTTGGGTAAAAAGAAGCAGAAGAAAAGACCAAAGCAATGCCAGGTAAGTCTGACTATTTTGTCCTTCAATTGTCAGATGCATGATTTTGGGTCTAAAACATTACATTTAATTTACCTGTCATTCTACTGAGAACAGAATAGCATACTGCTAAGAAGAGGCCTCATTTCTTTCTACTCCCTGACCAGAAAATCCTATTTCTGCTCAGACGATGGACAGAAATAAAAAAACCTATTCAATCCATTCCTGGTGTTTATACTGAAGAGAGAGAAGGAAGACTAATACTTTGGATGTGTTTAGTTGTAGAACAATGTTTGTCAATGAAAGGAATTTGGGAAACATAACATTGCCAAGAAAGAGAAGTAATTGCTTTAGGAGCTGGCTCTTCTCTGAATCCTCCAAAGACCTCTCCAAGATAATCAGATTCAGGAGGGTCTAAAATTGTGTCTATATGAGAGAGAAAACAGTTCCCAAAAATTAAAATTAAATTGATAATTTAAACAAAAATTAACATTATTTTTATATTAGGAAGGAATCAAAAAGTACCTGAGTATCTTTCAGTTTTAGATATAAAGATGGCAACAGCTCCCCCAGTATATGAAAACTGGACAACTCATTTACCCTCAATAATAGACCTATAAGGCAGGGACATCTATTTTATGTTTTCTTCACTACCAGGCTGGTACTGTCTAGCTTCTGGCCCATGTATGCGGAAATTACTTGCTTTACTATTATTAAGGACTTCTAGAGGTAAGAAAAATGGCTTGCAGCAACACGCAACATGAAATATAAATTATCAGCAGTGCTGAAGAAAAAGGAGCGATGGACATTTTTAAATAAAGCTATCATTTTCTTCCACATATTTCAGATTTATACATCTCTGAAAAATGCAACAGAAAACCAGGCTGAAGTCAGCTGGAGAAAAAACACCAAAAATGCAATTCATGTAGCTGTGTGTATTTTCAAGGGGGAAATAATACACAGATCTGGTTAAGGAACAGCATATTTACAAATATCTGTATGGTATCAATCAAGAAAATAGAGTAACAGTACACTATATAAACCAAAGGGGGGAAAAAAACAGTTTTCAGCACAAATATTTTTTAAAAATCATTGTTCTAGTACACTATCCCAGCAGTTACATGGGGATCACCAAATTGCATATGTCCATTGAAATATCAGCCAGGCTAAAACTGTTTTTCTTCTGCACTTAGACAAAATTTATGTACATTGAAGACGATGTAGTACTGACTGAATTTAACACGTAGTATTACCATGCAAATTTAAAAAAGAACATTTGAAGAAGTTTTCTTTAGAGATGACGAAGAGGCAGCTAAGATAAAGAAAGGGGTAAGATGAAACATTCTTTAGTTTCTTTACTTCCCTTCTTTATCAGCTCTCATTGATATACAAAACTGTCTTATATCACTGATTATACACTAGTGATTGTTACCAGCCTGGTCCCTTAGGCAGACAGAAAGACTTAAATGTAAGAATGATTTAGGACCACTGAATACAGGGTTGTTAGAAACCCATATCCAATGGAGGAGAAAAATACATGCTAAAAGGAGTATGTGCTAGTTGGAGTGATAGTGAAATCTCAATGGAAATTTCTTACTTTCAGGAGAGTAAACAGTAAAATGCAACTAAAAATCCAGTATAAGTACTGTCCTGAGGACCTATCTGTAGCTTTATTAATAGTGAATTACAATGGGTACAAATATCCTGATTTATACTGTGTTTTATCTTTAACTCAGTATTTAATATACACGCCCTGCTTTTTACTAGCATTAATATGGCAAGAAAATATTAAATGTGAGTAACTGGGACTCTTTCCCCCACTAAAAGAACCCTCTCCTTTTTCACCTTAAATCTAAGATATACTTACTTTTCATGTATAACTTTCTTGGTATCCTCCCACAGAGATTCTAAGCAATTTATCTCTTTGTCAATCTCAGGAGCAAGTGTGAAATCTTTTTGGGCTATTTGTTTTCCTCTGTCCCTGAGCCACTGGAGTTCATGCTGGTGAGAATTCAGTTCTTCATCTAACTGGGTAAAGATCCTCAATCTGCAAATGAAAATGCAGGTTTCAAATTTACTTATCTACACTTTTTTTCAAAATAAAAAAGGAGAAAAGAAGAATGAAACAGTTGCTGTTAAGAGTTACTGTGCATCAAGTTCCCTTTTTCTAACATTTCATACAATATCTTCAGAAAACAAAAGTTTTATCCGGATTTTTTTCTGCTACAACTGGGCTCAGAATGTCATTTTCCTCATACATATACAGCTATACAATTATATAGATATACCTATACCTTCACCAGACACAGTAACTTGTAAATATACTCAAATATATAGACAAATACTTTTTTATAATGTGTTTTCAATTCCTTCAGCACATGTACAGTCTTCAATTCTGTAAGAGCAAAGATAGTTATGTTATATGGGATTTCTAATACCTGTTTGGAGCTTGGATTTGATTTGGACAAAATACATTTCCTAGACAAAGGTTTTCATGATTTTTCTTTCAATATAAGAGATTAGTGGGACTTTCTGAGTGTTCTGCTCATGTTCTCCCTCCATCCAAACAGTTTATTTACTTACAAAATTTTATTAAGTAGCTATATAGACATGTCATATATGCCTGGCAAGAAGTAGGGTACCCAGGCAGAAAACTCACACATGCCTCCAATGCTCCATAAAAAGTCTAGAGACTGAAAGCAAACGAAGAAGTGCCAATCTCAAGCATTAATATTGTTTTAACCTTTGCTGAAGGGCTTGTAGTGTTGCCTCCTTCAGGGCCTCCTTGTCAGCCTTTTCTTCAATATCTTCAATACTTTTCAGTAACTGTTCTTTACGTTCCATGAAAGATCTTTGCAAGGCTCCCAGAGCTTCTGCTTCACTCTGTTTGGTTCCCAGCAGGTTTTGAACTGCCTCCAGTTCCAAGCACAGATTATCCACCAGAGCCCTGCAGGAGGTCCTCTGCTCAGAAATGCTGTGTTTTAAATGATACTGGGCCTTAGTAAGGGAACCATCCAAACTGATTGCAACAGATTCCAGCTTGTTAAGATCTTGAATAACATTACTGAGTTCCTTCTCCAGTAATTCAGATTTAGCTTTATCCATATTTCCTGTTTTCTCCACTGCCTGTCTCAGCTGGTGGAGCACTCCTGATGCAACACTATGGTGCTCTAGGAATACCCGTAGGTGATCCAGAGCCTCTTGTCTTTGGCTAGTTATTTGACTTGCCTCCTGGAATATTTGAAAGCAATCTTCAGTCTTTCCCTGCAATGTCTGCTGGTCCTCTGGGCAGCTGAAAGAACACAATTTATCTACATGTTCCTTCAGACTTTGTAACTGCTGTTTCTTACTTTCGACTTCCCTTGAGTGATTCTATGGGAAAGAAAGAAAATAGGGCTGGGTTTCTTCTTCCAGTCAAAAGCTCAGAAAATATTTTGGTACTAAACTTATGAGAAAAAAAATTACTGCTAAGGGGTTTTCAGTAAGAACAATTCAGTGTTACCGTTTTGCTTTAAACTGGTCAAGTTACAGAAATCTGTGCGTGACTGCAACAGCCTATCAGTTTTCAAACACATAAATGACTTCATGCTAGTTTCAGACAAATATTTAGCTCAATGCACTGTACATTTTTCTCTCTTTAATATTTATATCCAAAAGTTTACCTTATTGTGAGATGCAGCTAGTTGTTGATCAGCTGTGTTTATCTCTGAAGTGGCTTGTAGTTCAGCAAGAAACTGCTTAATCCAGTCTGAAAACCTGAGCAGGAGCTCATCAAACTGCTCATGCTCAGCAACAAGAGACTGAAGAAAGTTGATCCTATAGGATATCAGAGGTAAATATGAAAGCACTTGATGTAAATTTATCATAATCAATACCACGGCTGACTGGACTGTATTAAAATCAATGACAGGTGGAAGGAAAGAAGGAAATGTTAATTTATGTTATAAATGTGATGACTGCAGTGTTGATTTCTTAACTGGGGAATAACATAACACTTGAAAGCACCAGTTTGGCTCCTTTGCATTTCTACTGCTTTATTCATATCAACTGTTAGAAGTGCCCCAAACAATCAAGGTATATTCAGCTTTTCTTCATGGGGGTCGTCCCAGCAAAGAGAGTGATACTGATGGAAGCTAAACTTCAATTTTCAGACATAGCAATTGTGTTTGCTCTATCATCTGCAACACTGCATGTAAGGTGAGAGCCTCATGAACTCAGGCAGGGGATGAGTAACTGCAAGCTCAACTTCCACTGAAGTAACTGATGGTCAAGTCTCCTCAGAGGAACACAGTTCAAAGGAGGAAAGTGTCCAGAGGAGTACTCAGCACCTAGTAGAACCTAGCTAAAATTTGACCTTAAAAAAAGGCCTTGTCATTTACCTTCCCATTTCCCTTAGAAATTTATCTACATAATTTTCAACATACAATACTATGTAGAAGATCATTATACTGTAAAACAATCATATTGATAAAGAACATAGAAGATGATGTCACTGACCAGGGTCTATTATATAAGCTTCTTTACAAATAGTAAAATATGTATGTTCATCACCAAAACAACTGAAATCTAAATATGTCATATCATACAGTTTCAAAAAGGAGGCAGTGTTCCTGATGGTAACATGAGCCAGCACTTGAACATTTATCATATTTATGGCAAATGAAAACTTCAAAGTGGTTTTAAAAAGATAATAGTGTGACTTTGCACAAGATACAGCATATAACTTGAAAAATGAAGAGCAAATGTAACAGATTTTGGAAGTAACTTACTTGGGAAATTCTAACTAATGAAATACATTATCTTCATTTCCTGCCCCACACTCCTTCAAACAGAAATCTTCTATCAAAAAAGTAGTGAGACATTATACCAAAAAGATAGTGTGATTAATCTGTAGGATTCCCCACACCCCATTCCTGGTATCTCAGGGTTCACTATGAATATTAAACTGTTGTTTTCCTAAGGGTAATACTGTAAAAAAACTATTCCAAGATTCGGATTCCTCATCTAGATACTGGTTACTCTCACTTAACATGTAAAAAACATTCTGAACTACAAACCTTTTATCAACAGTTTTTGGTAAAGCTTTCCACCTCTCATCCAGCTCTTCAAATTTTTCTGTTATTGTTTTCACATGCTGTTTGGAAGCTGTTGGGAACAGTGACTCATTTAACTGTATTAGGCTTGCATAGATGGAAGCATGGGACTCAATGTCTGCTCGCAAATTCTGGGAAAACAAGGGAATGTACAGCCTTTAGATTAAATATGGCATCACAGTATGCAAAATAACAAAAATAAAAAATCAGCTAGGGATTTCCAGTACACCACTTTGAGGCAAGTGAATGAGCACAGTCAAATCCTTGGAGGAATTGAGGTCTATTAAGACAAGCAGGTATTCAACACCCCTCAGACAGCTATATATGCAACTGTAATTCAGTAAGGATCTATCATGGTTTTTTTTTCCCCTTTAGGACAAAGTGTGACCTTTTCACACAGCTCTACTGTATGATGAAAGTGGCTAAAACCAAGACCAAGTTTTGCAACATATTTTGTGTGCAGCAATAGAATTGTGAGGAAGTGTTGCAAATTGGTCCAAACAAAATAATGAAACCAAAAATAATTTTCCTTCTCTTCAGCAATATTTAAAACTGATATTATGCACACACTGGCTTCATGGAGGCATGGAGGGTGTACAAGATGCTACTTTTGGCCAACTGCTTCATATTAATCTAAAAACAAGTGGCAAAAATTCCAAGAAAAGGCATACTTTTGAACAGGATGAAAGTCTTGTGTTTAAAAAAAAAATTAAAAAAATCAGACTTTCATTGTGAGCTCAAAACCTTTGGGAGCTTTGTCATCTGAGAAGCTTTCCTCACATGCAAGAAAAGGAAAGTAACATTGTCTAACATTTCTATAGAAAAAAGATCCTCTGGTGGAAGACCAGTGTCCTTCCTTGACACATAATAGGATATACTAGGGCATTATTTTTCTTGAGACAGCATATTATGTTTGAAAATAGTATTATTCCTCTCATTTTCTTGTCTTTGATAAATAACAACAGCAATATACTTCCCCAGGACATTTCCAAAGCCCAGAATCAAATGATTTGTCGGGCTACAACTGAGCAAGCCTATCCTTTAAAAGACACAGAAACAAACCAGGAAATGTAGGGTGACAATCTTCCAGTTGAAACGTACCTGCAGTGACTGCAGTTCACCTTCCAGTTTAACTCTGTCAGCAGAAACATACTGCTCTGGAGGCCTGGCTGTAGCTTCACACCCATCCAACCAGGTCAGAAAGGCGGACAGCTCCTTCTCCTGCCTAACAAAATCACAACACAGGGTTACCAGCTCAAGTCATACCCTTGGTCTCACACACTGACCACAGGAAGGTCTCTGTGTCCACCATAGCAGATGTGAGAGTCTACTCACTTCTGCCACTGAGCCAGAAGAGTCTCTAATAAGGTCTGTTTCTCTTTAGCATTTGCTAGCACCTTTTCGTATTTCTGCTGTAATGCAGTAACCTCCTGAGCAGCTTTTTCTTTCTTGGCCACCTTTCGGGCACAGGCTGAGAGAGAGGCCAGAGTGTTGTTCAGCTTTTCTAGAGTATGACAAAGGTCCTAAAGAACATGTAAAAGAAACAGAAGTCAAATACATAAACAAGAGAGCTACACAGTGGGAAAATTCTGTACTTCTACTTGAAGTCTGAAGCAATGCTACATCCACCAGATCATGAAGTCACTGCACAGTTTACATGTCACTCAGATATATCCCAGGTGCATGTCCCAAGCATATCAGTCAACTAGCTTGTAGTGGGGAAAGACTTTCCTTAGAACAATGTTAAAGAAAAAACAGTCAGCAACAAAAGGGCATGTGACACCACATGATCCTGTAGGACAGAACTCCAAATTCCCTAACATCTGTCTAGTAGTTGTTCTGGTTTATAAATATACAGTAAATACAAAAGCTCACTCCAACATGTGAGGACTGCCAGACTTGCAGCCCATGTCATGACATGTGAGAGGTGAGGAACAGTTACTGTTAACTACTGTGAACTTATGAAAACGATTGAAACTTAGTACTATGAGTTAGAAAAGCACAAAATGAAATAGATTTAAGACCACTGAAGTTTCAACTCACAGGTGCGAAGTTCTAGTAATGGTTATAATTAGTTATAAGTAGTAATGGATAATGATCGTGAAAGACATCGGAGAAGGAAATGTGAATTATACAGCAATGAGCTGCTGATGTTTAAACCAAATAAAAAAATAATTTCACATTATGGCTTTGAATCATCATGATCCTATAGACAGGACAAGAGTTTACAATAGAATACTGAGCATTTTCCTAATGTTTAAAAGCCAATAACAATCATAATCACATGTGCTGTCTGAATAAATTACTGATATGCAAAATATTTTTCCTCAACAAGTATCAAGTTTTTTTGAAGCAGACAAGACAGGTGTTCCTTGCATACAGCCTTTGCAAGTAGTTACCACTAAGTTCAGAATAAATGGTACGTATTTTACTGCAAGAACCACATGACTAAAAGTTCTTACAATATTTTCCTAGAAAGAAAGATATAGACTGTTGTGGGAAGAACACATCACAAACTTATAGACACAGACAAAGATGCTACACCAAATTCTCTGAGGTTTGGGATTTTTTGTAGTTTGAATACCAATCCAACATTTGTTTTCCTTTTGTAATGGACTGAAAAAAATAGCCAAACATTCATGGATTTCTGGCATCACAGATGAAATTTTGTTAGTTGAAACTTTGTTCAGTCTCTGCATTGTCCAAGAAAAACTACTTCCAATGAGATTTTTTTTATATATATATCACAGATTTCTTTATACCAAGAGCCAAGTTTCATTAAAATCTTCAAGGAAAAATGTCTAACGGACATGTTTCTTATCTTCTATTTTTCATAATGATTTAGATGCATAAAATTAAAGACCAGAACCTGAAGGATTAGTTGATACTTTTAGGCTCTTCTTTCTCTAGATTGGGAGAAAAATTCTCCAAGCCTGTCTGAAATGGCGAGAAGAAACAGCAGAGGAAGCCTGCTTAAGCCTTCCCTGGGGCTGCTCACCCCGACAGGCATCCATTGCCTCCTTCTGCCACCACGCTGGGGTGTGTTGGCATCAGGCAGCCCCTGGTCTGGAGGTGACTGGCATTTCTGTGAGGAGGTCAGTGTGGCACTGTTCCTCTGGACAAAGTGGCAGGGATCACTAGCCACATACATACTCACCGTGCAATCTTGAAGGGCTGCGTATGTTGCAGAGGATGAAGAGCAAGGTGTGGGAGGCTCAGCTAGCTTAGCTTCAAATTCAGACACTGCCTGCTGCACCTATGAAAAAAAAAGGCAAACCAGAGAGTCTAAAACCAGCAGGAAATACATAAATGATGCTTTAAATAGCATCTTTTAAATATTTAGTGCTAAGAGAATATTATATCCTACGGTTTTGTAGTGCTGAGTTTCTTCTGAAGTTAAAAGATGCTAACTGTGCTCAGCTTCTTGTGACTGGGGCAATGATAAGAGTTAAATTCTTTTCTTTATGAACTACTGACAACCTGAGATTGAAGTTTAAGTGTTTATAAGAAGTATGGATGTGGTTTAATAGTGCAATATCCAGGGGAATTAATTAGGTTTTCTAAAAGACAACACAATTTTTTGAGTATGTATGGTTTAGTGTCTTCCTTGAACCTGCCTTTTAAGTCATTCAAAGCACAAATTTATGTATAGAGGTCTTGCAATTACCTTACAAATCTACTCATGTAGTCTACTCCATGCTTTTACAATACACATATTCAATTTTGGGAAAAAAAAAAAAGTAATTCTATAAATTGCAAACAATCCATTAGATTTGGCATTGTCTACCTGTTTAAGGCTTTCTTCATATTTCTGCTGTGCTGATGCATTCCCTGTGATTGTTCCTTCCAGTCTCTGCGCATGATCTCTTAGCTCTTCCCAATACCTTTTGACCTGAGTCAGTTTGGCTTTAATATGTGCACATTCTCCAGAGGTAACAAACTGGGAAAAAGACTCAGCTTCCTCTTCTAGTTTGGAGATTGCAGTTATTTTACCATCTATTTCTTTATTAATAACCTAAAATGTAAAGTAATAGTAAATAAAGCAGCATAATAGGTTTTTAATTATCAGATCAATAATTTCTTCCTTCTTTTACCTGAGCTACTAATATTCTTCATTATAAGAGGATAGTTCACTGGCCACTTGAAATAACCAATTACAAAAGTCTATAATATGTCCTGTAAACTCACTTTTTCCTCTTGAAATTAGCACTCGAAAAGGTTTAAATACCAGCCTGCCCTAAAAAAACAGTGTCTATGAAGAGCAATTAGAAATGGCTGAGGTGCATATTTTCATAAGCAGACAAGATGGTTCATATTTTAGCATCTCTTACTTCATAGCAAATTAATACACAATTCTCTTAAAGATTCAAAATAAATACAAGATGAAAAAAAGTACCTGCATAACTGAAAACACTATCATTAAGAAGCTGAACCCTAACAGCTGATTACTTGTGTTTAATAAGTTTTCAAGCAGTTAAAAAATAAAACATGTTAGGATCTGAAAACCAATAGGGATTGTTTTCATTTTCTAATTTAAAAGTCTATGGTATAATAAATTAAATTATATGAAAGGGTGAGTGTGTCCTCAGGCAGAGAATTAAACAAAAAAATCACATTACAGCATAAATAGGAAACCATGAAACAAGGGTGATAATGGCCTTTGGTACTTTTCAGCTGTAGCACTGGCTTTACATTTCATCAGCTGCATGACAGCAACTGTCTCCTATTTCGCACTTGCTTTTATGGCAAATTAGAGACAAACTTGAAAGATACAACCTCCAAGACAGAAACATGGTATTTCACATTGAGTGGATATTTATTCAGTAAGCATCGGAGAACTTGGAAATAAGGTATTTTTCACAACAGAATTCTTTTAATTTCTGCTGATGCAGCATGTCCATAGAGTTCTCAAAAGCAGTGAAAAAAAATGACTGGGAGGGAACCGAAGGAGCCAAGAGCAGTCTTTGAAATTGAAATAGGGAATAACATTCTCAGATAAAAAAATGTTAAGATATGTATGCATATGAAATCAACCAAAAACTCCTGAAAATGTACTCTCAAAAGCAGAGAAAGTGCCCACCTTCTGCTATAATTGTGATAAAAATATGCTGTCTTTCTTGCCATTATAAAGCTCAGGACTGGCTTACTGCAACATTCAGTCTAGAATTAGTAGGGTGACAGTACAGAAAAAAATGTGGTGCTGTAAGCACTTATAGGGTCTCTATGCAATATATTCTGAATTAATTTGGATTATAAAATATCATTTTTTGCATGAGAATATGGTGCTGAGGAAAAATACCGGATTTGGAGCCCTGAAGCTGAAATTATCTAACAATGCAGCAGATACAAATGAGGCACCGCATTTTTACTCCCACGCTTTTCTGTTAAATTCACTGAGTTACATAAAAGAAGGTGGATAATTGAGGCCTTCAAACTCTCACTGAGTCTGCCACCAATGGTAACTACTTGTGATAACTGTCATTTTGTTCCACCAGGAATTTTGGAGAAATGTGTAGGTGAAACTCTGGCTCTGCTGAAGCCGCTGGGGTTTTGCAATCCATGTCACCAAAAGTAGAATATTACCACTACTATGATAATTACATTCAGCTGACCCTAGGTTTTTTATCTGGTCAGCCGAAGATATCAGGGAACACACTACTTTTTATTCATTTGTCTCATGTTGCAATATTCCTTACTAATATGTTGTACTAGAAATTATGAACTAAGTATGCTGATTAGCATTGTGACACAAAGTAACTCATCAGGAAACTTACAACAAATCATAACAAATTCTTTAAAATCAGGCACAAAGCAATACTGTTGAAGAAGACCTCCAGCTATGTCCACTCATCAGAGGTTAGATGACTCATTCCACATATCACAGTTCATAAAGCTCATTTGTTCATCTGGGTTACAATGCTGTACCCTAGGCCTTATCTGGAGGATTTGCTCTGCTTTATGTCTGTTCACTCAGACATTTATAAACGTTACCTGCTGACCATTTTTCTTTCTGTCATGATGTTTATGTGAGGAAGAATTATGGTGGACTTTTCAGAAAATTGCAATGCAGTGTAAAAAATACTGCTTATCTGCATCTATAGCAAAGGAACAGCCTTTCTGGGAAATAGGCTTGAATGGGCTAGTGGGGCTTAAGTGAGCTCCATTTAGACAGACAAGAGCTGTCACACTGTAATGCAATATTAATATCATTTGATGCACTTAGTTTCTGTCTTAAACACTGGAATCCTATCCACTAACTACTGAAAAGCACACAACATGACAGTGTATGCCATGGAATAAGAGCAGTGCATATACATTATTTCAGAAAGAAACTTTTTTTTTGAATTGCTGTGGCGATGAAGCAAGAATTCAAGCATTGTTTTATTCTTCACTGATGAAATCAAGAGATTTTATTTCTTTGGTGTATGTAAAAGTGTGATCAAATTAAGAACAGGAAAATCTGTTGATAAACTGTTTCTGTCATGAGACAAGTGCCCTATGGGATCCTTTGGAAATACTTAGTGTTAATCTGGCCCATGGCTGCAAGCAGCTGCACACCTCCACACTTTCTGAGGAGGGAGTAGGTCACAGAATAAAGACAATGGCAGTGTGCACTGCATATTGAAAAACACTGTCCCCTTAGAAACATGCAGTTTCGGAGAAGGTACATTTTCTTTTGTGGGAGGATATGAAGTCAGCCCTTGAAATGCAATGCTTGGACACAATATGCACCTGTTAGCAATATGAAACTAAACCACTATGTATCTACAGTAATGTATAGAGAATTTAAGACAGTGTAAATATAATAGCAATAAATGGTATGTAGGTTTGCAAGCTACCAAGAGCAATAGTTTCTTTATTATTTCAGCATAAAAGATACACAAATCAAGTTATAACTTTAGCTTGCAAGATTAAAACCAAGATCTACAGCCACTAGCTGATGTAAGTTTTAAAATAAAAATTTTTTACACCAAGTATTTATGTACACCAGTTGAGATTACTCAAAAAATAAGAAAGAGTATAAATTAAGCAATGTTTTTAACCATACACACAAAAGCTCCATATATTGAAACTAAACACTAAAAGAGAAGGCAGCCTGTAAAAATTTTCCTTTAGTTTATGTAACACCTTACTGCTTGGTATATTTGTGTACAAAGTGTGCCATCATTACATCATAGTAGTTCTGAAATGTGTCAAATGTCTGTTCTCCCATTTGGCCTCCAGCAACATGACAGATAAATGGGCTTTTATTGCTAAACATAACAAGAACTAATCACCTTGATTTGGCTGATCTGTATGTCCAAAGGAGATGATGATGTTTCCAAAGTTTCCAGTTCTTTTTCTTGTTCAGCTATCCAGATGGACAGAGCTTCAAAATTATTGCCAAAATGATCCCACTTGTTTTTCACCATTTCCATGCTTTTAATACTAAAATTAACCAAATTAATTAGAGAGAATAAACAGTTTAATATAATGAAGCTGTCCATATTCTTGCTAGAATAAAATGTAACTTATTCAATCTACAGGAGGGTCATTTCAAAAAATCCTGGGTTTGGAGGACCAAGTTGTGAGCCTAAGTTCAAACTTGGCTCTCTCTTAGACCATCCACTGAAAGTCAAACAATTATATTAGCAATAGTGGGGACACTGAGAAGTGAAACAGAGTACAGCTTCATACATCAGCCGTACATCAAGAATGTCATCATAGAAGGAAGAGAAAGGAAGAGTAATATAAATATGATTTCTATGAAATAACACGGAATTATTATTATTTTATCAGAGAACCAAAAATTGATATAACTGAGTGCAAAGATGATAGCAATTTAGTCACTAGAATAGAATGATTAAAACCAGTGTATTGTGGATGTATCCATATTCACCAATGTTTGACTGTTTTATTAAACTTGGGGTTTTTTATAACAGCAATCTCCCCATCTTATAGGAAGTTTGTTTTCTGAGGCAATGATTTCACATCAAGCCAAAGAATCAACAAGAAGTATGTCTCAACTACCTCAAAGTTAATAGATTTATATTCTTTGAAACATACATTATAGGTATGTTAAACAGAAACAGATTATGACTGATTCTTGTATATCTTGGATAGCAAACAAAGCACCCTTCTTTTGTCACAAATAAGTCTAAGGCCCTTATAAGGCCTAACAGCATTAACTTCCAGTGTACAAGTTTCTGTCCCTTTCAAATCATTGTAAAGAAACCAGTTCTAACGTAGGCCCTACACACAGCTTGCAAAACATGCATTTTCTATTTCACTGAAAATATTAAAATTTCATCAAAAAAGTCTGAATACTACAAAATTCCAAAATACATTTTCCTTCTAAATATAGCCTTAAAAACCATTCCATGTTAAAAAGTTTTTGTTTCAATTTCCTTCCCCCCCCCCTCATTAAAGCTAGAGGAAGCTTCAAGAAAAGATGTAGTGTAAAATGTAAAAATTGGCCTTTTTATTTTTTCTTACTTATTTTCAAAATGAAAAAAATATTAGCAATGTCAACAGTCATTTACTGATAAGAGTGTATTCAAATTCGCTTTTTGTAGGAAAATAAAGTGCAAAAATATTTCATTCAAGTCCAGCCCAAGGAAACAGAGCTGGAAATCAGAATCAAGGGAGCAAATCAGTGGCACAACAGCTGAAGATCCTTTGCCTTTCTATCTGCCTTCCTTATAGTTGCCAGAAAGCCACAAACTGCAAAGAATATAGTCCCAAACACACTGTACATCTATGCGTGATCCCCCGGGAAAACAGATGTGCTGTTTGCTCTGTAGATGTCTGTGGAAAGCTGCTCAAACTTCTCTTTCCCTTTCCTGTTCATTGGCATAGTATGTACCACTTGGAGTACCTTCACTTTAAATTATTCAGCCAAGATTTTTATTGATGATGTGAGTTATACCATAACCCTTACACACTGATTATATGTTCTGTAGATTCACTAGAGTGTTGTATATATTTGCATGTTTTGCAGAAGGGATTCATTTTTTTATTATCTGTTACAGAACCACAGATATTCTGTATAATCCATACATTCAGCTAAAACCCGTTTCATATTTACATTGAGAGGGGATATCGGTGATGGCTTTCATTTAAAAATAGATTACATTATTAAAAAAGTGAATATTAATTGTTAAAAGGATTAATTTCTTGAATTGAAAAATCACACTAATTTCCTCTCTAATATTAAATAAAATTATGGATAAAGTATTCAGTAAGATATGGTAAAATTTTACTGTAAATCACCATAATACTTCATACTGAAAAAAGTATTATGCAAAAAAATTAGACCATCAATAATCAGAATGTTATATCTGCAGCACAAGTTAGTTATTTTGGTTTACAACTGTTCATTTACACTGGGAAGAAAATGACACCAAATTAAAATCATATTAGCATGACAATGGCCAATAGGGGAAAAAAACGCAGTAATGTGGGCATTGCCCTTTGCTCATATTCATATAGAGGTGGTGGTACCTGCTTAAATTTATACAGCAAATTATTCTACAAATTCTAGTAATTGCAGTAAGACAACATAGAATTGGCACATATATCCATGACTTTTGTATCAGATCTAATATATGCAAAAATACTAATTTCATATACACATATAAATGTATGTGTATACAGATGAAATGAGAATAGCAACAAGTGAAGTTGAAGTTGAGTAACTTGAGTTCAATAACTGAGTCATTTGAGAAAAGGGATTAAATTTTTACAAATACTAAAAGCTACAAATATTTACAGGACTTAATAACATTTTGTTGGAGTTTGAACTTTCAATTTTTAAACAAAATTTGGCAAATGATGCCTTTGTTTTTTTTCAGCAGCAGAAGCAGCTTTGATACTGCCCATGAAATAAAATTTGGGCATTCAGCTAAGATGAAGGCACTTCTTGACATTCCCATGGAGAAAGCAGAATACCGAAAACCAAGGCAAATATGGTGAATGTGCTGTTCTCATACTTCCACTGAGATTTTTCTTTCTAAAAGAGTCTAGTACTCAAGAATCAGATTAATTATCCCTTCTTCACAACACTGGGGCTTAAAGATAAGTGACAGGTTAAATGTAACTAACAGTGGTGTTATAAACTACGTATTATTAAAAAAGACTGTTTATTTGCACACACTCTTTTGACATATTTGGTACTATAATCTGGTTACTATGCCACAGCAAGCTGTAAATGACGGAGCTGATGAGACAACACAAAATGCTGACAAGGTATTCTAGAAATCTGGTACAATCTTATAGTGGAGAATAAATATTAGGACTTGTTAAGAACATACTCTTCTTCAAGAGTAACTTCCACTTTTTTCACTTGTTCTTGGATTGATTTTGCCTGCTGCTGAAGGGACTGCTTGTTCTTTGAACCAAGCTGTATCTCAGAAGAATTCTTCACCAAATTCTCAGCCTGCACTGCCATTGCTTCAGTCTGTTTAGAAAGTTCCTGTAAGGATGCAAGACACATTAACACAACTATAAGCAGTTTCTTCATGTATTTAAACAAAAAGTATTTTTCCTCACAGGTTGTGGTTGGAAAAACTATCTGTGTCCTACATGTATATTTTGAATGTGTTAATACATTAAAAAAAATCTCTGAAGAAAGTAATTTTCATGTTGCATTTAAGAAATGTTCATCTGAGCAACCTAGTTTGAATAAAATTTAGCAAGGGAAAATTTTATGTCCAAAAGTTTTTAACTCAACCAAACAAAATTTATTCTATAGCTCTTCAAGAAATTTATTTATGAATTATGGAGGATTATATGCATCTTTATTTCACCTTTAGATCCTATCCTTTACAGGGAGGATTTTGCAGTACCTCATAGCTTGTAATCCCACTTTGTTTAGCAACTATTTTCTGTCACAAATGCTAAACCCATACAATAGAACAGTGGATTCTGAACATAACCAAGATACGTATAATTAATAGCAGATTTATCAAAGTGTAAAAACAATGTGAAAAGCATGGCACTTAGGAAAGCCAATCACTACTATTACTTCTGTGTTAGTAAATAAAATGAGATAGGATATTTATGTGTTATTAAGGGCAAGAGGCATGTTACGGGTTATGTCCATGTTGTAGAAGACTCTCCTTTTTCTCCTCAGGGCTTAAAGAATGTTAGTTGTCACAGTCCACATAACCTTGCCAAAGAGCACACTACTGATGTTACGCCAGTGCTTGACACCATTTAGCTTACTAGTATTGATGATTACTGAGCTTAAAATGAGAAGTCCTCAAAATCATTTTAACTTCCATATGTGCATTTAAGATGCAGATTTTGGGTAATTCTTCATGACCTTTTCATAAAATAACTTTTTACCTCTAAACAGTTTACGCAGTCTTTAATCTGTATACGCAATTTGCATCATCATTGGCAGGAAACCATGCTCACTACATGTTAACAAGCAAGGCAGAAAGATATCTCAGTTCCTGTATTTCAAACAGTGAATACCTTTGTCTGATCCAGTTCTGAAGAGAGGCTCTCTAAACTGCTAAAGTTTAAGATACGTTCAAGTGCAGAGCTTGCTTGCTTGAGGTATTTTACTACTGTTTCTTTGTCCCTTTCAAACTGCTCCCATTTATTTATTGTGACCTATAAAAACAAACAAACAAAAACCAAAACAGGAACAGAAAGATGCAAAGATCAAAGAGGAGGAAAAAAAAAAAAGAGTTTTATTGTAAGTTACTGAAGAAGGAAAAAAGAGAAAGATCTGACATAAAACAAGTATTCCTGAAATGCCATCTACTCTCTTCTGAACCTCATAAAAGTTTTCCCTTGAATTTTCACTGATTCATACTGTACTCTGTGAAAAAGCACTGTTCTCTAAGGTGTCAGCAGTAATTAAATCTTATATTTTAATGTCCTATAAGAAGTCTGAAGTCATAAATGCAAATGCTGATGCTTATCGTGACAGGTAGTTAACAATATCTAAAAGGGTTTTCAAGTTCTCTAATGAAATAAATTACAGTAAAATGGTACAAGAAAATCCCTACTCATAGGAAACTCACACATAGGAATCTATTTGTTCTTTTCTGATAATGTAGAATTTTTATTAGCATACAGCATTTAATTACCAGTCACAAGAATTATGACAGCATAAACACATAATTTCTTGATTCTGAAGTAAAGCAAAGCCCAAGTTATGATTTTATATTTAAGTAATATTTTTTTTACATTAAGAAGTTATTTGAGCTCTATCAATCACGTTTTTAATTCTGTGTTTTATCATGGGACCTAGTTTTGATGACTTTAAACATTTGCATGGAGTAGTGGACAGGTGGATTACCACTCTGCTTAGAGAAATGTAAAGGACAACTCAGATATAGGTGCAAGGAGCTATAACTTCTAATCATCCCAGTTCAGTCGGTGATTAGTTATACAACCTGGAGCAATCTTTTTGATTTCTCTGTAACTTTTTTCTTCCTTCTTTAAATTTAGGATGACAGCATGTATTTCACACAGTAGTTATGAGGATTATATTTGCACAACATCAGGTGTTATTAATCTAATATCCAGACACAGGACTCTCACTTACAGGGTAATGTCATCTTTAGTGACCAGGGGAGACGCCCATCTAAAAAGTTAATTCACAGATAAATTATTTAAAATTTCTATTATGACAGAATAGTTGGGACTTTTAAACATTTCCAAACAAAATGTTTCTTTATTAATTAAGTGGTATCCAGCAGCTTCAAGAAGTTTCACAGAAGTACTGATTATGAAAACCCCAAGGATCAAGGTTCAGAGGTGAGAAAGTGAGCTCAAACATTTTACATTAAGAAAGTAATTTTTTTTACTAAATTAAAAAAAAAAAAAAGAAGAAGAAAAAAATATGGGGGGTTTATTTCTACAAAGGACACACCTGCAGTTGCTCTTCACGTTTCTCCATAGTCTGCTGCATGTTTTCCAATGTTCCTTCCAACTTTAGTAAATCTTCTTGCATTATTCTGGGTAGTCCACCTTCAACCTGTAACTGTTTAGCTTGGGAAATCTGCTGTTGCACACCTTGCCTCTTTGCACGGAGTCTCCTTGTCCTTTGCTAAAAAGATTAATCCAAAAGGAATGATTAGACTTTTTAGCTATGTTGCGAAATGGGCACAATGAAATCACCTTCTGCTTTTGCAGGGGTATGCAATGAGAGTTACAGACAAAGGGATAAACTGCAGGAAGTATTTTTGAGTCTCATGTACTCATCAAGTATATGCCTTGGGTTCTAAAATGTGTATACACCTTTTGTGGCATACAAATGGGAGAGAAAGAGTGACAGTACGGGCATTCATCCAAAGCAACATTTCAGAAAGCAGAAGCCACAGCAATTGAGTAACTGCAGCAGTAGCCACAGTCATACATATTCCTCACTACTGCCTGGATGCATCCAGGTCTGCTCTGCATTCTTTCAGGCACAGGCTGGAGCCTCAGACTGACAAAAGGAATATATCAGCCTTCATTAGAGAGCAGTAGGGGCCAAGCTGCACAACTGTTTCCTTGATGTGTTTTGCTTTGTAGCACTATCAGAAACTCCTAAGACTACATCCCCTCTCCTTTCCTAACATGCTTGACCCATTGCCAGCCTTCCTAGGTAAGCTCACAGCTCCTCACTCAATTCTACTCTGGGTACCTTCAGGCATTTGTCAAAGTCTGTTTTTACCTTAACAGACTCAATATTGAAAGAAGAAAAGTCCGAGAACTCAGGGAGAAGTTAACTATTCCTACTATGTCTGCTATGATGAGTAAGGAATGTAGTGTATTGAAAGAACAAATACAAACCTTAATACATACAGTAGCTTTTACAAACACCAAAGAGTTTAGCTAAGACACAGGTAAGGCATAGCAATGCCTGGTCAGACAGGAAGACATGTCTGACCTTACAGAAACAGGTGTTAATTTGAAAAACTTATATAATGCCCAAACACTGACAGTAAATTACTCTTATTCTTACCAGTTTTGAGCAGCCCTCAAAGTTAATTTCCCATATCTGGCCTTAAAACCCATGATTCTTGCTGTATGGAACCCATAAAATTACTGTAGTCTGTAGACGTTTTGATTTATTAACAGTGCATAAAAAAATCTCCTGTTCTACTCCTACAGAATGGAGGGTCACCTGTCACTGCAGTAGCTACCTAGAGGAGGAGATGAGTCTAGGGGTACACCTCCCCTCCAGCATTGAGGTGGGGCTACATCAACGTTGCTGAAGTAAAGACATTTCTAAAGCCAGGTCTGGGCCCAATTTACCATGATCAAATCTGACATGCAAACTTTAAAAAAGGTAAAAATAGAGAGACTACATATTTGCAGAGTACACTTACCCAAAAAATTTCAAGTAACAACAGAAGCTTGGTTTTTAGGTGTCCTCTGCCCCAAAAACCCATGTGAAATAAAAGGATATTCAATAAAAGAAAAACAAGCTTATCTTTGTGCATTAACATTTAAAAAATACTGAGTACTCTTTTCATTATAAGAAATCAATACTAGGCCATATGAGACTGTTTCATTTATAACTCTTTGAAGTTTAAATATAAAGAGTTATGCTACTGGACACAACAAAATTTTGTAATTACATAAATTCTACCTTAAACAAAAAATCTCATATGGACATGAGTAATTGCCTTACCTGATGATGAAGTAGTAGTTGCTGAGCTTGTAACAAACTTTCTGTGTTCAGGATCTTTTCAGCCTCTGCTTGGGCTTCTTTAGAGTTGTTGATTAACTCTTCAATTGCACTTTTAACTTCTTCCTTGTACTGGACACAGTCTCCAACAGTGCCTAAATTCTTTTCAACCTACAATTACAGATAATTTGAAGCATTTCATGTTGAAAGGCATACCTATATTTCAAGGACACATTTATATTTGGAATATTTTTTTTCAAAAAATATAGTAAATTGTCTAAATTCAAACAATTTTTGTCTATAGCATTCTTGACACCTTTAACTTTACACTGAAAGAGTGACTGTTGACTTTAAATGTGACCAGGTGACATTTGTCTTGTTTAGATAGACTCCCTATTAGATTGGCATATGGCAAATAGCTGTTTGTGACAGCCACTTGTTGATCACTTCGAAAATACATGCTGTCCTAACCCTTGCAAACTGACCCAGGCTCCGAAACACCTGCACTACTCAACTCACTAAAAAAAATATTGCTACCTTTTGGACCTTCTAGAGCAATGCCCTGGTGAATCACAAATGTATTAAAATGCTCTGTTACTCTGGGTTTAATGACTACAATATGCATATGGTGCAATATCCAGTGTCAGTTTGAAGAATTTTGTAAAGAAAAAAATATATCTATTCAACATATCAAAAAGTTCTTCCTTCTTTACATGATTCAGCTGACTACTTGTATCTGATTCTCAGTATAGACTCTGTTCCTCAGGTCCTGTGTTTTAAGGTTTTAATCATGAAGTATGCTAGAACTAAGAAATTCCTTTCTTTTCTTCCTCCCTTTCTTTCTTTCTAGTCCATATTCACTTTGGAGTATCATTCAGCTTCAAGCCATTCTCTTTCCTTTTATATAAATATTTAGTCTTTACTCTTCAAAAAACATTTCCAAACTCTGGAAATACCCAGTATGAGTCCTTGTCTAAACAGTCTCATTAGGAAGCGATAGATTTAGCTGTAAAAGTATTCAGACTTTTAAGAATCGTCAGTTTCTTAACTATAATATAAAGTCCCATTCAGGTTGGGATTTTAGATTCAAAACAAGTTTAGATTCTAGCTCTTATTTTCTTTTTTAACTTCATGAACTTGTGCTTCTCTCAGTTCCGACTTTTAGAGGAAACAAAAAGCAGAAAAAAAAAAAAAAAAAAAAAAAGTGTCTTACATTTTTTGTAATCACTTTGAAATCAGAACATTGGTTGATCCAACTTTCCAAACACAGTTTTCACACCACGGAAGTTTAGAGAAGTTTCAATAAATACATGAAACATTTATACATTTGGAATACTTACAAGGCCTCCACAAGAACGTGGAATTTGGTCTGAACTTTCTCAATCCTGATCTCTATTTTCAAATAGATCTGTTCCACCTTCTAAGTATGAAGTGTTCTAAGTTTCTCATGATCTTTCTTTTTACTGTGAAAATTGTGAAGCAGTAAGTTCACTGAGACCCCACAGCACTCAAGAGTTCAGTGGATTCTAAGAGATTTTGCTTATTATCAGTTAGACACTTCCCATGATTTCAGCAATTACAGTATCTCGCGATCATTCAGACCTCAGCGAACTACAGTCTTTTCCTGCAAATTCAGTGCGTGGTAGACATCCTTAATGATATGAAACTACCTCACAGTAGATCCTTTAGTATTTCAGCATAAAGATTAATAAATGAAGATTAAAGTCCAATTCTATATGCATTAGCTGATGTACATCATGGTTTTGTCAATATTCACGATGACCTGATTTCAGAAAATTATCTTTTTGCTTTAAAGATACTAACATTTTGAGTCCAGAAACATTTACTATGATGCTTTCTAATCCTGCAAAGGGAAAATATCAATTTTTTGTCGGCTACTTTCAAGGCTTTACTACCCAGGGAGTACAAATGAGTTTTTCACTGTTGAGTGCTTGCAGTTTAATTTAAAAAACACAGCAGGGGACTTGAGCTTATGAAGCCATGATTGATGTAATTTCATGTGACACTGTAAACGGAGAGTTCTTGTGTCCCTCATACTGTACCTCAGCCAGTAAATCTAGGAGTCCCTTGAATTCACTGGAAAGGTTACAAAGCTCATCCTCTGTCCTTTTGGCCTCCAAATCAGGACACGCTGCAGTCAAAACAGGAAGCCTAGCTTTCAGCCAGCTGTGATTTTCTCCTTGCTTGTTAATATGCTTCCTAATTTCCTATGGAAGAATCAAAACATATTTTCTTCAAATAAACAAAATATATTAATAAGTTGCATTCATGGCATCAGTTCAAGAATTAGAAGTGTAAACATATTTATCTGTTTGCATAGCCTATCTGATTCTGTTCCAGTCAACAGGTAGATTTTTGCATTTCTTCCACAGACTTCACTACTACTTACTAGACTGTTCTTTAACAAGTGGTAGTGGAACATTTTTTCCTCACAAACTAACTTTTTATCTACAGATATATAGATGCATGATAGATACCATTTGTATGTTTTCCACATATTGACCATATTTCTTAGTTAAGATTTAAATCCTAAATGCTGATTTTCCCAAAGTCATAAAACTTCCAAGTCCCAAAAGGCTTCAAGTCCCAGAAACTTTATGCCTGAAAGGCATAAAACTTCCAAATGGTATAAGGTTTTGTGTATTTATTTTCCTATGTAAGTAGCTCTTCTATTTATATCTCTGTGCAAGTGCTGATGAGAAGTTGCCAGCAGTGAAACTGGATGTGTAAATCACACTTTTTGGAGCAGAGGCACCCATCAAGATTAAAGTCTATCTGCTTTATCAAGGTCATCTTAATTACATTTAGCCTCACAACCTGCTTATGACTTTCATGCAAACTACTAACATTATGTGACATTCCTGGCTTTGCTCCTGGTATGCAAAATAAAGAAATAAGGGTCAAGCTAGGTCCCAAGTGACACAATAAATTTTTGCCTAGAGCTAATCTAATGAAACAACTCAATCTTCAACTTTTCTACCACTTCTGTTACCAGTCACCAATACAAAAGTGAATGGTAGAATATCTTTGCCTCCCCTGTTGTCCTATTCTATAAGAGAATTTTTATTATAAAAGCTTTTCCTAAACATAAGACAGTATACTTGATCCTTCAAAAACACACAGTCCAGAAATTTTGGCTTTTTTTTTTTTTTTTCCATAGAACTTTTAACTGTGCACACAGCAGGATGGGGAGCAACTATTTTTTCTATCTGCTTCTATAATTTGGACATTTTTAATATGCAGGTAAAGGGATCTGCCATTCTCGACATTATTAAAAGTAGGAATTTTTGCCACACAATGCTGCATATGGAACTTTCTCCTGGAAATATTTTTAAGAACATCAGGAATCAGCAGAGCTACTATTTCTCCATTGTAAAACAGTTGCACTACTTCAGTATACAGTTTTATCCAGAGTGCCAGTAGCAATGACTGTAGCTTTGTTAGAATATAAGCCAAGAGCTCACCCCCACAGATGCTTTAAATTGCTTGTATTTGGCAGTATCATTAACACTTTCCTTTATCTTCTTTAGCTCTCCTTCTGTTGACAAAATCCAATTTGCCAATTCAGAAAATCTGAAATGAAACATCACATAATGCAAAGCAACGAAAAATGTTACACAAAAATTGCCTCCACTGAACAGTAACCTGTTAAATTTGAGTCAAAAATTATAAAATCCACTCCAAATCCCATTATAATTTGTGGAGTGACTTTATAAAGTATAGTTAATAACACTGTATGATTTTTTACATGGTACTGATGTATAATGACAGAGGAGTGAGCACACGTAAGGCTCTATGAGACCCAGCTAGCAATTGAGCTGACACCTGTTTTTGTAGCTCTTCCAGGTGTCTGAGCGCTCTGTTAACTTTACGTATGTGCTGTCTATCTGGGATTTGAGGTCCTTCAGGATTCGTTGGCTGCTTTCCAATGTAGCCCTCACTGGATCAGAAACTGGTAGTTTTTGGCACAGTTCTTCAATCCGTTGTAGCCTTTTTTCACAGAGATGGTAAGATCCCTTGTCACCGAAGAACAACTGATGAGACACAAAGCAGAAAATACCGATTGACAGAAATCACAAAGCATATCTATCTTCTAGTTATAAATCATACTAAACTCAAATCAAAATCTTTGTTAAATGTCCCCAGGATTGATTTATTTGTGCACAAAGTGTTTTGGGTGCAAAGAGTTGGTCAGACCTTCTGTTTATTTGGACATTTAAATGTATTTTGTAAGTGCCCACGTGGTGGCATATAATTCATACCATGTGTTCCTCGATCATCTTTTCATTGCCTTCTCTTGATAAGACCTTGTTCTGTCGAACAAGTTCAGCTTTGCACTCCTCCACTGTGACCAGGAACTTGCTCTTCTGTACTTCAACCTTCAAGTGGATCAAATGATATGGGGCCTCTGTTTGAAGATCCTACACACCCACAGGAGCAGTAAACAAGCACAGAGATAAAACACTACTCCTATTACCTCAGTGTGAAGTTACTACAAATAAATTATTTAACAACTGCTAATATAGACAATAAAGCATATATATGTATGCACAGATGCAGATTTCTCTGTATTCATTTAAGTAAATAAAACAACTCTGTTACCAGTATTTCTTAGACATATCATAAGGTCCTAAGTTTTGGGGGACCAGAATATGTATGTATAAGGCACATTATAGGGACATCTTGATTCTTGGCAAGATATACCAAATATTTCTGTATAAACTACTAAAGCAAACAATAATAGTGAAGGTATATTCACAACTATTTCCAGAGGTCCCTCCTGTTGGTGTGCTAGTGAGAAACCTCTCATCCTTCACTCTAGCTTTGACCTGCAACATGCTGTAGCAGGCAGAAAATTCCATAGCTTATAAACAGTGTTTGTTCAGTTGTTAGAACCTTTGGCAGAAGACTCAATTTAAACCGATAGCCTGATGTCTTACAGATTTGTTTTATTAAGGTTGAAAAAGTAACCGCAATTATCCAACATCATCATAAAGTAAGAAAAGCTAGCACCTATTCTCAACAAATGTTCTTAACACAGGTATCATTATGGCTGTATGTAGAGGGAGAAATTAAGGTTTCATAATTAATTTATCACATTTCTTGACTTTTGACCACTTAACTGGGCTTTTTCAAGAGGGTATTTGTAGATGGAGCTGTATCTAACATTGTAAAATACATATTTTTCCCAATTGTTCAGGATGCCAAATAATACAACTTTTGGTTTGGGTTTTTTTTTTCAACATATAGGTCCTGCAGAAACATTCTGAAGTTGAGACCTACAATTTCCAGAGACATCATTCAATGTCACTAACCTTCCACTGCCTGTGGAGTTTTCTTACAGCATCCTGCAGGTTGTGTTGTTCTTGTTCTGGGAGGATGTCAGTAAGTTCATCGCATGCTTTCAGAAAGGCATTTAGGACTCTCTGATCCAACTGGTTAAAGAATTCCTGAAGTTAAGGCAGAAAGTGAGATGAGGAGATGAAGCTGGTTATTGATATGGTAACCTGGCAATTTGAAGTTCCCTAAAACACTGTGAATTTCAAGGTTACTTCTGCTGCATTGAGGAATTGAAGTTTGAACTGAGGAAGTAAATATTTCTGGGTATTTGAAGTCCAGAAAATTAATGTATTCTCAGCCAGTACATTGAGATTATATTTTAACAAGCATACATTATAAAGCTACATGCATAAATAATGGTTATAATACAGAGACAGGTATTAATCTGAAAAAAAAAACCACCAACCCAACACCAAAACAGAGGATGTGTGGGACTGGCAAAATATAGTGTCCTCACTCTCAATGGTTCTACTGGCAAAATCAACTCTAATTTCTAGGGGGTCTTCTCTCTTCACCTTCTGAATGCTTACATTCAGCAAGAAGAGGGGTGATCTTTTTTCCTTTCTGTTAATTCAATCTTAAACATTAGTTTGACCTGATCTGTATGATTTCTATACGTGAAAGAAATCCACATAAATTTTAAAATTAAGTAGTCTTTTCACTTGTATGTCATGCACTCAAAGATTTCCGTGAGGAAGGTCAGAGAATTTACTCACGCTATGTTTCCTGAGAAGTTCTTCAGGATTTCCTTTTTCTTTTAAGCAACAATTGGCAATCTGTATTACTTTCTCCAGTTCTGCTCTAGACTCCTCAAATTTCTTCATCAAACGGCTATTTGCTTCTATGTTTTTTCTCCAGTCACCAGCTTTCCTGACCATATTCTGAGTTATAAACAAAGAAAATGAGCTGGCAGTTTCTCACTGATTTTTATTTGTTCTCTTTTACCATGTTCTTATAAAAAAATGCATTTGATTGATGTCATCCTTTCAAACATATGCCATTCACAAGTGCTTCTCCCTTCCATGTTCCCATTTTCCCAGTTTTTAATACTTATACTAGGGCTTGTGCTAATGTCATCCTTCATATGAATAAAAATGGGTAGCTACCTAATATAGATGCCTCTGATACCTCTAGAATGCCATTTGGCTAATGTTTCTTTCCTAAAGCCTGCTTACAAATGTAAAGTGCCTGGTATGGCTAAAAGCTTGACATTCTGTTTTTCCTCGTAGCAGACTACCTCCCTCTACATGACTCTCTGTGTAGGTGTTTGACCTTTGGATCTCACCAGTTTCATGCTACAGGTCGTCTGACCTGGAGGAAGTTTGTACACACTAGTGGGTCAGATAAACAACCAAGCAGAAAGCTGCTTAAGTGAAAGACAGCAAATTTTGTGGTTTAGTTGCTACTCTGAAATAGTCTCGTTTTGAAAATTTACTCACAGCTCTTCATTATTCTGCTTTGTAGTCTGTCCCAGTCCACTTCAGTATCAAGTGGTTAAGATTCCATGAGCAAGTAACAAAATTTACCAGGAGAAACGTACAGTTCGCCAGTTCAGTTGCAGCACGGTAATTCCAGAAATGCTTACTAACCATACACTTTACCATCCTCACTGATTACAAAGCCCAGTGTAAGGAAATGTAATGATTTTACCCAGTGAATTAATCAAATTTGTAGTTCTCAAACATCTTGCTAAGCCTTTTTAAATTTTCCTGATTAAAAATTGTGTATAAAAGTAGAATCATATAGGAATGTATTAATTATGTGAGAAAATGCCAGTTTCCAGATCCATAAATATTTTAGCTCTAGGTATGCCCCATTTTATATGGTTATGCCATGTTTTCTAGGTTTATTTTCTAACACAAAGAGATAAATCACCATACATCTTTATAGGAACAGAATAATTAATGCGTAACATGGTAAATTTATCAAGCATCTCCTTCTGCTATTATAAGCTAAACTTAAATAATTGATTTCTAAATTGTAAATCAAAACCCACTGAAAATTTTGAAATCCACCTTTCATGGACAGCTCTTTACTGAAAACAAATCTAATGGAATCCAACATCTGGAGATCTGACTCCAAGGTAATGGTTAATTTCATGCTAGAGAGGGGCTAGACTGGGGCTGGGTAGTCCTGAAAATATCAATAATAATATATATATATTAATAACAACACAGAGATCTAAACATATCGGTATTATAGCCCACAGTACACATCTTTACATTAAAAAATGCTAATACATATTTGCAATTTTCTATATTGACAATCCACTGCATTTTCTCAGGAAATACAAAGTCCAGCAAAATTTCCCATCTTCCATGCTTTGTGTGAAAAGGCATGTATGGGAATATGGGAACAAATAATTAGCCAAGATAATGAAGTCAGCAGAAACAAAAAGCAGTGCAGCCCTATCAGGTGGATTTCAGGTTCCTCACTGCCCAGAAGCCTGAATGTGAAAGTTCTCCTTAAATCCCAGGTTCCTCTGAGGCAGGCTCGCCTCTGAATAACTGTATGAAGAACATGACCAACAATCCCCTGACCACTTATTACCTAATATAGACAAATCCTTAATTAATAACCTGACACTAGAGAGGAAAGCTCTCTATGACATTAGCTACGGAGTGATGAAATGGAGATATGGTAGGATGGATTAGCTGCATATGAACAAGTCTTCAAAAATATGCACAAATTGACATAATTACCTGAAAAGTAATCTGAACTTGTGTAACTTTCTTCTGAAATGTTGACTGATGGAAATGCTGTAACACTTCACTCGAAGCCACACACTGCAGGATACTCTGACTATTTCTCTCAATCAAGGACAAATCTTTCTTGCAGTTTTCTTGGTAAGCTACCAGATCCTGAAAGAAAAAAAACATATATCCACACTGGCCAGGGACAAAGGAGAGAAAAGTTTGGCGGAATAACAGGAAGATATTTTCTGACAATTAGAGCAAAAGGGACAAGGTCAAACCACCACAATAGACTACGCAAAATGTTACATGGAATAACACAGATCACACAACTTTATCCTTTTATGGAGAGTCTTGTACCCAAATAGAACTCTAGCTACCTATAAAAAAAAGACACAGACATGTATCCAAGCCTTGTGGGGTAGTTTTAGAGAATTCAGGCCAATACATTATTCTGTGATATAATTTTATGGGATGTCTATACTGTATAATTGTAAGTAAGCAGCAGTGAAAATAATAGCCATAAGCAGGACAACTCTCAGTAGAATGTTGGGATGTTAAAGAGAGAAGAAAAAATGCATGAAGTTGCACAGGCTGAAAAAACAGCTTAAAAGATCCTGTGGCGAGGAAACTCTTCTGCTATTGAAGGAACACTGTATTCCTCATCACAAATCTCTGTTTACTCTCTGATCAGCAGAAACAAGCACCCTCCATATAACAGGAGATTTTGGTTCCTTGGTTGGCAAGTAACTGCAGAAGAAACATGTCTTTTTATTGTGATGTTCTGGGGCTGGTTAACCTTCAGAAGCAGAAGAACCTCTCTTATGAGCTGCTCCTTAACCCACAGGTTGGACGTATGACTCAGCTGATG
Organism: Athene cunicularia; assembly: GCF_003259725.1. Classification (NCBI taxonomy): domain Eukaryota; kingdom Metazoa; phylum Chordata; class Aves; order Strigiformes; family Strigidae; genus Athene; species Athene cunicularia. Next base: position 69,613,121 of record NW_020799097.1, on the reverse strand, counting down.
TTCACAAACAAAAGAGGATTTACTGAGGAAGACAAATGGACTGTCTTGATGCAAGCTCACCAGATTTTTTTTTACCCAAATACAATCAAAGCTTGAAGTCACTGAAAGAATAGACCCTTCTTGTTGAATTTTTGGGCCAATCTCCAGAGTCATTATAGGCTTGAACTAATTTTCATATATATACACATATACACACACACACACGTTAAATTAAATCTCTTTCTTTTTTTTTTTTTTTTTTTTTTTAAAAAAAAAAGGGACTCTAAATGGCTTTGAAAGACTTCAGTTTCCCAGAAAAAGTCCATTTGATTATATTACCTGTCAAATCCAACTATAATGAAACATGTACATTAATTTTGAGGGACTATTTCTAGGCTATATACTACACATACACAAGGATAAATGCCAACTCCTATGCAAGATCCTCGTATTTTCGTTTATGTTTCCAAGTGAGTTCTGAATTCCTACAGAATTAAATGTTTATTGGTCAGGTAGAAAAGTTAATGTTCTACTACAACGTACTTCAGAGAAACCACTTCCAGACTTCTAAGAAGCCTCCATAACTATCCAAGAAAACCTAGGAAAGTTCCTGATCATGTTATTTCATCTGCTTAATAAAAAATCCAATATATTTCTGATACTTCAGTTCAATTTCCACTAGATAATTTTTTTTTTAAAAGTTTCATATTTACTTTTTGGATCGAAACCATGGCCACCAGGAGGTAACACAAGTTTCAGTCTTTGTATGTTTATGCCTAGCTGACTTTAGGATAGGTTATGCTAGGATAGGTTTAGGATAGGTTTGTTGCTAGAATATGAAGAAACATTTGCTCAGCTTACCGTGTTGCAGTTCAAATTCCTAGAAAGTTAATTGTAAATACTCAGAGGCAGCAAATCTTTGTAAGATGGTTTTGAAACTTACTTGGGCTTTTTGTTTAAGAACAGTTGTAGGTTGTGCTTCAGGATCCAGGATAGAAATTATCTCATTAACTTTTTCAAGAGATTCATAAAAGTGTGTGATCTGTTTCTCCAGTTCTTCCAGTGGAGACAGCAGACGCTGGCATTCATACAGCAAAGCACAGGAATACTCCTTAACCTTCGGCCATTTTAAAGAAAAATAATTATTTAAAAACTTGTAAAATTCAATAAATAGCAGATTCCTCTGCATGTGGGTTTATATAGTTGCTGCCTGCCTCTTTTAAGATACATCAATCCTGATCTTGTATTACTTCTTAAAGAAAATAATATTAAATTTAAGGATTGCAGTCTTAAAGTCTAAAACAAGTAACATTTTCTCCACCCTGAATTACTATAACTACATATATGCTCAAATCCATATATCTGAGCAGTTATGTTGGGAAGCTTACTATTTATTAGTTCAAGAGTCAGCAACATTTGTATTAGAAAAAAAAATTCAGACACCTTGCTCAGCTGCTCTTTGATTCTTGTCAGAGTTCCAAGCATTTCATTCACCTCCTCTTGGGAAACTTCTTTTGTAACAAGTTGTGCTGTTCTTGCAATCATTTTGTACTGAGATTCCATTGCAGGCAATTTCTGCTTAATATTCTGAAATAAATGTTTCAAAAAATATTTCAACAACAGCATTCATGTGAGATACAAGTCTGTTCTCAAGAGATAAAAGATATAGATTACAATTATCAATTGTTTTCATGAAAACTGCCAAAAGGTTACAGTCAGATCACCTGACTGTGATTTGAAACTACACAGAAAGAAACATCCTGTGGGACAGTGTTTTGGAAAAGTGTTCTAGAAATGTCACTCGTAGAAAACAAAGATTTATATTAGCTATGGCAGAAATTATATTAAAAAAAAAAAAAAAGTAAGAAAGGAAATATATCCTAAAATAATGTTATGCCTCGAAATTAAATAGTTACAAGTTTCTCTCTTACGAAGGAGAAGGAAATAGAAGGAAGACACTTACTTCCAAATCTTGTATGAACATTTTGACATCAAGGAAGGATACTTCTACAGCGACTGAAAGTTTCCTATTGCTTCCATCAATAAAAGCTGTCAAATGGGCAACACCATCCAAGTATTCTTTCTTCATTTTGTCCAGTTCATCTGCTCGAGCATACTAAGAAAATGTAAAGTAAAAAGAAAAAAAAAAGAAATAACCACCCCAAATGAGATATCTGGTAATTAAGTAATGACTTAAGAGAATTAGCAGGTTTTCAGTGCAAATGTTTCCTGGAAAAAATTGTATTCAACAAAATACAAAATAATGGAAACTAATATTCTAAATTAGTTAGACACTAATCATCTGCATCAGTCTCAATACTGCTGATACTAAAAAGAACAACATTCATACATCAGCCTTTTTAAAGTTTTGAATCATCTGGAGAACACCAAACTCATCTGTTTCCAACCTAGAAGCAACATCTCAATTCATTTCTCATTACCTACAGTATCAATTTTGAAAATTCAGCAAAGAGAATAGAACACGAAAAGCCTAGAAAATCTGAAGGATAAGGGAAATTTCAACAAAAGAACTACTGGTTGGAGGAAGGGGAGACACAGGTTTTAGAAAGTGGAAAGAGCTATATGACAGAAATGGTAAAAAGCCAGTGAGCAAAACCATATAGCCAGCACATGAAAGAAGCTGCATAAGTAGGGGAAGAGATATTCACATCCTGGGCATTACTGTTTCCACAGTGAATCACCCTAAACATCATCACCAAATAAAGCTTGACAACATTCTAGTCAACAGTTCGGAAAAGTTACAGTAAAAAAGGGGTGATGATTATTGGCTTTTCCATTTAACTTGACTGTAGTGGAAATAATCATACCAGTAAAAAAACAATAGATTCAGCATCTTCAAATAGGCAACTGCTATTTAAAAATTACTGGAAGGGGAAAGTATAATTAGATGTATATTGACTATAGCAAAGATATTTTCTAATGTGTTTATAAGGTGTGAAATACTTTTGTGTAATTTTATCCTACATCTTCCCTTCGCTTTTTAAAGAACAAATATAGAAACAACACTTCTTTCCAATCAGTTCAATCTCTTCCACCAGCTAAAGAGTAGGTTTTTTTCATTTACTATCAGTGCCTCCTTGTGCACAAGATAGAAGTAATGTCTGACTAATTTGGGGAAAGTATTTGTTAATTAACCTGCACTGTACCTGCTTATGGTTGGAGTACAATAATTAAATGTAACTTTCATTAAAGGATATTAAAAACATTCACTTTCACCTTTTTCACTGTTTAGTTTTAGAGCTTACAATAACAGTAGCTACTTAAAACCAATAATTTTCTTTGAAGAACAGTAGAGGATATCATAGAAGTAGACTCATGCAATGGTTTGGGCTGAAAGTGACTTTAAAGACCATCTAGTCCCAACGACCAGGTTGATCAAAGCCCCATCCAGCCTGGCCTGGAACACTGCCAGGGAGGGGGCAGCCACAACTGCTCTGGGTAACCCCTTCCAGTGTCTCAGCACCCTCACGGTGAAGAATTTATTCCTTATATCTGATCTAAATCTACCCTCTTTCAGTTTAAAACCATTACCCCTCATCCTATCACTACACTCCCTGATAAAGGGTCCCTCTCCATCTCTCCTGTAGCCCCCTTTAAGCATAAATAATATTCACTGTATCAAGACAGGAGACCATGAAGAAAAACTACAGCTTATACTAGCTGAAAATGTCCAAAAATAAAAATAAGAAGCTGTATAACCAAAAGATAAATAGGGATTAATCTTTAATTTAAATAATGATGAACAGTTAGGCACTTTAGTAAGTTGTCCTGTCGTCTTGTTCATGGGGCAAATCTGTCTTGCTTGCATGGAAATGACAGAATAAATCTTTAAAAGTAACAACAGCAAAAACATACCTGTTTAACTTGCATAAACAATTCTCTCCATCTTCCATTTAGTAACAGAAGCTGCTGTTTTAGGTCTCTGGAAATGGTCTCATCACACGTTTCAATCAGAAAATTACCAGCATCATTCATGGCTGTGTGCTGTTGGATCCAGTGAGGTAAGTGCCGGAAGAAATCCTGAAAAAGAAAATGAAAACATCTTTCCAAAACCTTTTCAAACAGTCTCTAAAATTTTATAACCAGCTAGATAAAACCCTTTGAACAATTAACCTCTGAAGCTCTTCATATTGGATATGCCATATTAGAATTTTAAAGTCTGTGAACATAATCTATGGATTTACAAATTACCACCAGTTTACTTGTAGCTCAGTTTACTCCACTGAGTAGCTTCACTTAAGCTACTGGAACTCCTCCTTAAAAAAAGCTCCATTACTGATAGCACTGTTAAGGCTCATCTCATTTCTATCTTGTCTTGAAACAGTATGGGCTGATAATAACTTTGGCCATATACAGACTGTAGAGAGATTCTTCCCCTTCTATGAACTATATGCAGCTTTCCATGGTGTGGCATCCCAGAAGACCTGAAGGAGACTGAATCTTTATCACTGCTTCCTCCTATCTCAGAGTAGGTGTGTGGGGAGGGGAAAGGGAAGGTTGTCACTGACTTTTTTTCACCTGTTCTAGTGAGAGAGCCTAAAAACCCCAGACATAGTGCCAAATGCTTCTGTGCAACTTGTAGGCAGGTACACATGCATAAATTGGTAGAGAAGACAAACACCAGCTCCCTCCCTTCCTTTTTACTCTTAAGGGGGATGGGCAATTGTTCCTAAGGCAGGTATCTCTAGACTCTGTAAGTACAGCTATACCAATAAACAAAACAGGACTCAGTCACTGTCCTGTGATTGTCCACGTTTTCTCTGACATAGTTTTGGCTTGTCCCTGCTACCCTTCCTCCAAACAATGCACAATTCAATGGATGGCACGTGGCAAGGACTGTTCCCAAGACTGAATCTTTCTTTCAGGGGAGAAAGAGCAGTCACAAGGATACAAGCTGAACTTGGTGCTCAGGACTAAGTAAGGGGCACTGACACATTTTATTTATGACTATTGATCTACCCTATAATTCCAAGACACTTAATCTGACAGTGACAGTCCCATGCAATCCTTTGGTCAGGGGTAGATGTGAAAACGTCCCATCCTACTGTCAGTTATCCTCAGTTTCAGAGATACAGTTTTGAAACTTTATAGTTTATACTTATCGTAAGTCATCTCCACGTAAAAACAATTCTGATACAACCAAAGAGAAAACATCAAATGGGTGGATACTGCTCAAATTTGTTGAAGAGAGAATTGAATGTGTTTTAAATTCCCAAATCTGAGATCAGTAGAGTACAGGTTCTCTGTACTGATGTATCAGTAAATAAATGTCATCTTCTCAGCAAATTGCATGTGCAGTTTGAATCTTGTAATTGTAGTGGAGCATAACCCTTGCATTATGCAAAGGCTACCCTATGTGAGCACATCCAAAACAAATTAAGTCTACTGAATCTGGCGCTGGTCAGTTCTCTAATGCTCAGACTTACTAGAGGTCAAGAAAGAAAAACAACATGGAGTAAACTACTCGCATCCTCATTCCTGCATACCTATTCCCACAAAGCATTACCCTCCTCAGACCCTGATGTGGAGTCTCTGTTTCAGAAGCCAACCTGAAGCACGTATAAAACTTGGACAAGTTTGGAAGATACTTTGAAGCACACCTCATTCTCAATTAAAACAATGTAGTTGTTTTTAAGGAAGTATCCACATGAGAACTAGAAGCTCTCCGATACCCTTTGGTATCAGAGCTGTTGGAGAAAAGTGTGGGAGAGTGCAGTTACAATGGGGTTATGTTAGGAATTGCTTAAGAGGTACTGCAAGTAAAAGTTGTAGAAAGAGCAGTAGTTTGTGATAGTGCGCTGGGTTTGTGTGTGTGGTGGGGCTTTTGGTAGCTCGAGAGGGGGCTACAGCAGGGCCACACCAGAGCAGGTGACTGCTCCTGAAGAAGGCCGGGACTCTGTGGGAAGAAGCAGCCCTGCTGTTGTAGTTCAGTGATGAGAGGACTGCAACACATAGGAGCAACCTACACCAGAGCAGCTCAGGGAGAGCTGCAGCCCATGGGAAGGACTCATAGACAAAGTCTGTCTCACGGACTGTCTCCCGTAGGATGGGAACTATGCTGGAGTAGGGAAAGGATGTGAGGAGCCCCCTCTGCTGAGGAGGAAGAAGCAGCAGGACTGATGGCACCTCCCCATTCCCTGCCCCCTGTGCCACTGAGGGACAGGAGGTAGAGATACTGGGTGCAGAGCTGAACCTGGGAAAAGGGAGGGGTGGGGGAAGGTGTTTTCAGGATGTAGTAATGCTTGTCATGGTCCTACTGTTAAGTGTTATTGTTGTTAGTGTCTGAATTAAATGTATGTTCTTTTTTTCTTTTCATAAAAAGTTTGTCTTTTGCCTGTGACTGTAAAGGGCGATTCATCCCTCTCTGTCCTTATCTTGAGGCCCAAATCTTTTGACCTTTTGCTTTATTTTTCCCTTTTCAGCACTTGGGCGGGGGAGGAGGGGAGAGTGAGCAGCTGCATGGTGCTGTTTTTCTCTGAGTTCAAACCATGTCAAGTGGAAAAATTCAGCTGCATACTGATCTTTTTTTGCAAGATCTTCTGTGCTACAGGTTCACAATAAGGTTTTCGAAAACAGAAGCCAATGAGAATGCCAACAAACCACTTTCTTTTGCAAAAACAACAGTGGTACTTTCTGGTCTTGAAATCATACAGAGATAACATAACGAAGAAGAAAACATGCCAGCATGGTAAGGAGCTACTATGGTCTTTGCCTAGGATAGAATACGGTGGGTTTTAGTAATGCAGGTAAGGTAGGCAAATGAGCGTCATTGAAATCTTTATATCATATTACTAATATATTTGTGGTTTTGCAGAAAAAAAAATTTGGAAATGTTTAAAAAGTTTTCCAAGCACTAGTCCAAGAACTATTCCAAGCAATAGTTATCATGTGTCACCAGGGATCCAAATGCTTGTGCTGATGGCTGCATAACTATTAATTGTACAAATCAATGTAAGTATGGATTTTCTTTTTAATAACCAAATATTAAAACTGCTAAATCAGAACTATCCTTGGAACTATATAAGTGAATATTATTGCTGTGGAGTGCTAGATTCAACATTAATAGTAGAAGCAACTTTAAAAATTTGCATCTCAGTCTACGGGCTGAGAAAGTTGGTGTTGTTCAGCCTGGAGAAGAGAAGGCTCCCGGGAGACCTTATAGAGGCCTCCCAGTACTTGAAGGGGGCTACAGGAAAGATGGGGAGGGACTCTTCATCAGGGAGTGTAGTAATAGGACAAGGAATAATGGTTTTAAACTGAAAGAGGGTAGATTTACATTAGGTATATGGAAGAAATTTACTGTGAGGGTGGTGAGGCCCTGGCACAAGTTGCCCAGAGAAGCTGTGGCTGCCCCCTCCCTGGCAGTGTTCCAGACCAGTTTGTTTGGGGCTTTGAGCAACCTGGTCTAGTGGGAGGTGTCCCTGCCCATGGCAGGGGGATTACAACTAGATGATCTTTAAGGTCCTTTCCAACCTAAACCATTCTATAATTCTATGATTCTATGATTTTGAACACTGACAAGTTACTTAAATAAAACATATACAAGGAGCTAAGATCAACCCGATCAGCTGAGGTCATCCTTCCTTCTCAGTAATAATAACTGTTGGTATTTATATTATGCCAGGCTATTGAAACATTTTCACAGGCTTATTTTAATTTAAAAAGTGTATTCTATTATTTTACATCAGTTTAACAAACTTTTACCAAAATGATACTGTTCTTTCATGTAATATGAAATGCTCGTTCCTGACCTGATGTCAGTTTGACATCTTACAGCCCATGAAAACCATACTTTGGTGTTAAGACCTTTATAGCTGCTATGTTGGGACTGGATGAAAATGTAGCACCTATTAAATGCAGCATTATTTAATCTGGATCATTACTGAAGTTTAACAAACATAAAATTTAGTGCTTCAGTACTCTAATATTAGGAAAAAAAAAAAAAAAAGCACAAAACTATCTTTATGACTGAAAGTCCCTGAAAGGAACTGTCTAAAAGATTTCTAAAATACCAGGAAAATGGAAAAATTACCCATCAAACATAACAACACATATTAATAATGTCTTGTGAAGGCAACTAATTTAAATCTGTCATCTATATGGTAGAAACATCGGTGTTTAAAATACTTTTCTTTAAGTATCTTTATACACAGCAAATAATGATGCACTTTGGTGTTAAGAGCTGTACTTGCCTTTGAGTGAATCATGTAACATTCCTATCTCTGAGCAATACCACTGCCCTATATTCATGTCAAAGATGCTTCTAACCGTGTTATCACAGATGATGCCTTCCTTCATTGTGTATAAATATGTCTGTACATGCTGTACGTGCAGACATTGAAAAAACACCTATGATGAATGTAGGCAGTATGCCAGAAACAGAAAATCTCTCCCTCTTGTATGAAATTTTGAAAAACAAATTAAGCCAATTCAAAAACACATGCCACATTTCATAATTTACAAAATAGCCAGATACATATGCTATTAGTGCATACCTTTTTAGAATGTTCAGGCTCATTCAGCATTTTTTCAGCATCTTCCAGCCAAGCTTGTAGACCTGCCACAGTGCTGCTATATCTGTCCCAATTTGCAATTACTTCTTCCAACATGCTTCTTACACTTCTCACCTCTACCGACAGGTTTCTCCACTGCGCTGTTGTTTCATTCATGAATTTCATTACATTCTCAACTTCTTCCACTAAGATACAGGAAAGACATTGATTATTTTGGTTCACTGTTATTTCTGTAAAGCTTTATTTTATGTTTTGCTTACCCGTTCTCAACAGGGAATTATATTTTACTGCAGCTGCTATTTCAGTAGGCTTTTATATACATATGGTCAGTTCACAGACCAATTCGAGTGCAAAACTACAACTGAGAAATTAAACCTGTGAATTAAAGACTAAGAAAAGTACATAAATCAACTGCTATGTTAAAACAGTCACTGCATATTCAGTGTGGTGTTAATTTCTAATTTGTAATAAAATAAATCAAGAGAGAAAGTTTCCTTTAAAAAGCCCAAAATAATAGAGATGTATAATGTACAAACACATATTAAGTCTACATTGAAAAATACTGAATAAAGTTCTGATCTTCCTTTCGCCAACTTTAAATACAAGCCACCGCTAACTGTTGCCATTTAATTTTTAGTATTTTCTTCACTGCAATAAAAGAACGAGTGTGTCCTCATTCCAGAAGAAAAAAACAGAGAGAAGAAAAAGGACACAAGCAAAACCTGAGACTTCATAAAACATGCAGAATATAGATAATTTAAAAAACATTTTTTAGCTAAGGTGTCCTCTAATTTGCACTGCTGTTTATAAATTCATATATGTGAGTTGCTGTCCTTTAGAAAATAATTTGCTATTGGACTTTTTTAATAGCACTGAATAAATCTATTAATTTTACTATTTGTAAGAATACCTTGTAAAAAATGTTTACTTTTGTAAAATGTGTCACCATCATCAATTTAAATTTCACAACAAAAAAAGATATCCATTATCTCTCCCCATCTGCTAACCACTTCAGTAGCTGCAGCAATCCTCCACAGACATTACTGTGTTATCTCCTCAGCAGACATTAAAGTGATCTCATGTCTGTAACTATCTAGGTCAAATACTGCCCTCATGAATTGTCACTGAACTCAGCAGTGTTCAGGAATTCAGGAGGCAGCTGTTGAATCAGCTACACATTTTTCTCATGTATATCTATACTTCAACTACCATTTGGGTTCCTCTTACAGGTTTTCACAGTTATTGAAGAATCTTCAATAAAAGTGGAGATACTTTTGCTACTACAACAGTAGCGGGACCAACTCCCTATTTGTCTTTTCCTAATGAAGACAAGCCAGGGAGCATTTCTAGGCACCAGAACACAGTTTCCCTACTCTTTATTTGGTCTCTGGCCAACCTTTTGGCCCAAATCGACAACACTGAAACAGTTCAGAAGTTAGCATGGACCATGGACTTCTCCCATTAGGAAGTCTGAACATGACCACCTGCTGCTGGAGATTAAGAAATCTTAACAGAGGACAGCAGGCTGCTCTGTACCATATGGCTTCATGCTCAAGAATATGTGAAATTGCTACCAAAGGCTGTAGCCTCTCTGGTGAACTGCAGCTGCTGTACAGCTCTGCTGCATGGAAGAAACAAATATTAGATCTTTTTAGACATAAGAGGATTCTTATGTGTAAAAAGATTAAAATGGTGTCGCCGTGATGAAAGAAACATGGGCAATTACCTGAGCCATTTGCTTTGGCATACATTTCAGCTGCTCTTTTCAAGATCTGGTAAGTAACTTCATACTGCTCAAAGAACTTACTATTTTCAATAACAGACTGAAAAGAAAAAAAACAAACAAACAAAATAAAGACAGACATAAGGATAATTTCCATGAAATTACATTAGGACAGCGATGACAACTTTTAACTTCATTATTCCTCCATTCATTTCTTCAGCATTATAAAATAATATTTAAATTATCATAATTAAAACACGATGTGTAAATTTCACCTTCTCAAATTAATGGTACAGCAGAATCTCCCTTTACAGATACAGTTTATTTATTTTGCTTATGAAAAGATAATTTAAAATGTTCTTAGTCTGTTAGTTGCTGACTTGCTGAAATTCACTATCATATGATACTTTGAATATGGAGAAACTGAGGAATTAACTTAGAAGTTATTTAATGGAAACTGTTTTACACTGAAATCTAAGTAGAATAATTTTAATAAAAGAGAAAATTTCATCCATAAAGATCACCGCAAAAATAAAATCCAGTTAAACTTTAAAATTTGTTCTTGTATTAAGCCTTTGCAGAAAGGCAGGTTTTACTTTAAGAGATGAAAAACATTTGACTTATCCTTCAGTTTTTCTTTACCTCCTTTGTAATTGGCAAAAATAAGATTATGGAAACACTGCAGAAAGAGATGCTGTTTTCCAAAGTGTGACACAGCACTTTTCCTTTATGAGTGATGTTTTAGCTGTGTAATGTGTTACAGCACAATGAATAATTTATCTGGAAATAACAGTTACGGCTCTTCATCATTTATGCCTCTTTATCCCTATGGCAAATGACACTGCCTTTTTTTGTAACATGTCTTTCAGAAATGTTACTTTCTTTAATTGTGATATATAATTGTATCTCTATATTATGCAAGCATGTTATATCTTGTATTACCTCTGTTAAAAAAGGGAGAAAAACCTGTTTGTTTTTTTGGTTTTTTTTTTTTTTTTTTTTACAGTGCTTTTATATTGTCTTACCTAATGCACTTATCTAGACTTTTGGAATGGTTTTGTAACTTACACTACCTCCCATGACTCCTCAGTTTCAGACCTACAAAATTAAGGCAAGTACATCTCACACACATCCACACAAGCTTTCAAATGTCAGAACAGACAAAATTCTACGTGTACTAGTGTGATTTTTGGTAAAATCAGGTTTCAAGTGAAGTCAAAGTTCAATGTACTTTGAAGAGGACAATTAGATTTTGTGTAAAAACATTAGTTTTAAAAATTAAACTGTCAGCCAGTATACATCCAAAAATCTTCTATTTTAAAACATTTTACAGTTGCTATGTCAAATCCCCACAGTTATCTTGCATGTAATTTAGAAATGTATTTATAATGAAGGAAACTAGAAGTCAAGGACAATCAGAATTTTTCTTTGCTCTACTGTTAAAAAAATATCCGGCATGTATATAGAACTACATGCTTTACCATGAATTATGTGACAAACTCCTGACTTTCACTTTTGCCAATCCCATACACACAGACATTTTACCTTGAACCAAAAACTGCAAGACTTCATATGAGAAAGTAAAAGACTATGTCAAACAACTTATATAATATTGAGCAATTTCAAGAGCAAATGGAAATATTTTCAAAAATAAATATAGACATTTTACTGATTAATACTGTATTCCATCTGACAAGATTCCTGAAACTAATTATGTGTAGCATTTCCCAAATCCATATAGCATAAGGTGCTAAAATATTGCTAATACACCGATGCCAAAACATGGTTCTGTGGGTTAAAATCCATCGGTAACTGTACCCAGTATTTCCATTACAGCAGAGACTGGTACACTATATTCTTCAGGTTGATGATGTACAGTTTGTGCTGACCTCTACTTCTGGTAGATGACAGACAGGTGAAAAGAAGATAGGATAAAGTAACAACCACCACTTTTATTTTTAAGCTACAGTACGTAAATATTTTCCGGGCATATGTTCTATCCAGATTCTAACTACGCATGTTCTTAGAATGCTGGCATTGCTCAGTCTGATTTGGCAGACAAACAAACTTACATTTTTATCTCTTACTAATATAGCCATGGACTATAAGGTACTGACTACAGCTTTCCTACGTTAGACTCCTAATTTACCGGAAGAGTAACACTTGGCCCTCAGTCATAGAAAATTGCTCCCAGGTAAGCCAGAGCAAATAAAGTCTCTTTCCATCACTGGACATGTGGAAGGAGCTAGAAATCAAGGCCATCAGGAATGAAACTGAGCTCTATTTATCTTGTCCCAATTTCAACATTTTGATGCGATGCAGTTTCTTAAATGATTAAAGGAAACATTTTCCTTCCAACTCAACATCAGTGGTCTGAAGCACAGGAATAACTGAGGCAATCACAAATATATAAATTCACCATTTAATGTTCATTTTAAAGAAAAAATACGTGATATAAAATAATAATCCAAAAGTCAAGCTATCTACTTCTTATTTCCCTTGTGACCTTTTAGTAGATTTTGCAACAGTCTTACAGAGTATGCAAACGGACTATAATGCCTAGATATTGCACATCACTCCAGTAAACTATTTTATTTAAATAACCATCTGAATTTTGCAAAGCTTTCCTAAAACAAGGCTTAACTTCTGCATTTTTATGTGTCCCAAATTGTTAAAGTTTAAATATAGAAAGGGAAAAGTGTGAGTAGGTCTTCAATTCTCACTCTGTAGAGGAACTTGAGTCTGAAGTTTTCTTCCAAAGCAATAAAAACTATCAGGCTGTGGGGACATCAGTAACTTTCCCTACAGTGTCCAGTCTCTGGATGGTTCTATAACTGTATGAATTCTTTCCAATTTTCCTGTGCAATTTGCATGGACTAGATACCAGGGGAAAAAACCTATTTAGCCAAGTCCTGCTTTTGAAAGAATCCCTCACACCCTGATGTAGAAGTGCAGTGGTGGTACTGTTCTATCAGGCACTTAGCACTGCAAGTGTGAATTTAACAAGATAGAGCAGCATAAGACCAAAAGAAAACATATCAACGAGCATTTGTAAGTCAATAGGCTCTGTTTCTTAAATGATATATAGATGATGCAGAGCTGGAGTAATATCCTTCCAGAACAGAAATAAAATAATGGATTTAATATACTAATGCTGAGCAGGAGAAGAAAAACACTATTTGAAAGAATAAAATTACTCCCCTATCAGTATAGTATATTGAACAAGTACACAGAAGCAGCATAACTTTTTTTTTTTCTTCATTTGAAAGACTTTTTTTAAAAGTACTGTGGGATACTGCATGCCAAAAACCTCCTCTATCTCTACATTTAATCTGTGTATAGTCACTATGAAGTGCATCTATGCAGTTGTAAAAGAACATTGAATTAAGGTATTTGGAATTGCTTTCTAAGGTAAGTAAAAACCCAGGATTTGGAACTTCCAGACATGCTTGATGGTTGGACAGTTAATAGAGACGACATTATTTCTGGTTTTGAACAGATGGTGCAAAGATAATAATTTTCATTTTTAGCCTTTTGACTAAAGTTCCTCCATGGGGTAGACAGATTCACCTCTAAAAAGATATTCCACAAGAATGCAGTCATGAAGTTGATGACTGGCAAGTCTCATTTCTGTTTCTTTTATTCATTCCCAGCATTCTTAAACGTAAATATTTCAAAACTAATTATAAAAAGAAGAGACAACCCCAACTTACAATATAATTTTGAAGAAGTAGTTCCACTGATTCTCGCCTTCCATATTTGATAATCCATGATTTTAACTTTGATTCTGCAAGGACTAAGAGTGACAGTAGACGGTACTTCAGTTCCAGAAACTCCATCTTCAACAGATGGAGCTCAGATGAAGAGACAACAAAATTAAACCTATAAAATGAATCACACTGTAGTAAAATGCATCAATATTCATTTTTGCAGGAGAGACTGAAAGCTTTAGTTACAGTTCAGATATTTTTCTAATCTTTCACCTAATTCAGTCTACAAACATTTAATTATGGATGATGATCATTCTGATGATTGCTCTTGAATAGCAAATTAATTACAATTCTGTTTATTCATAGAAATAATCAGTTTACATCTGTTACTAAGTTTTGCAAAGTCATTTTTCTTTTTTTTTTTTTTTTTTTTTT